>NW_027312524.1:0-28802 GCF_040954645.1 Diabrotica undecimpunctata | reverse complement strand
ACGCGCTATCTCAGAGTCTGGTCTCTCAACTCTACACACTTTTGAATACTGTATCACGCTTGATCTGTCATACACGCATGAGGAACCATCAGGAATTCCAGTGAGTTATTTAACATTAAAAATTATTGTTTATTATTAAATTATTAAATTTTTGTCTTCTTGACTTTTTAAAATGTAGACTCTCAGTTGTTTTCGTTAATTTTCCCTTCGCGTAATGTCTAGTTTACTGACGCCTTTTGGCATCCAAGCTGTCGTGATGACGACACTAGCAGATCTTTCATAATTATATACTGTAGCGTGAATCCATGCGAAAGCGGTTCAGTTTAATTTCCAAATATTTCAATTTTGTCTCGAAATTGATCTAACTATGGGTATTTGTATTCATATTTTTTATAAAGTATGGTAGTTATAATCTCGTGGAAAGTTTCTGAGAAATTTTCTAGTGCTGTACTATCTATTCCAAGCAGCTAATCTAAATTTGCCTTCGTATTTAGCATGAAATAAAATATTAGATTGCTTTCTATAGCCCATTTTACAAGCATATCTCCCTATTGGTCATTCAGATCGTATTTTCATGTAGCATGGTGACTATTAAAGTCGTCTGCGTACACTTCAACATGATTAAGTAACAGTAGTACTTCTCTAAAATACTCATTATTGCAACTTATTATGCAAATCAAAATTTGAGGAAAACAAATTGTGGGAAGACGAAGAATATCGTAGCTTAAGAACTTAAGGAAGTGGTTTAAATAGCAGTAGTGCAGAGCTATTTAGAGCGGCAGTCAAGAGGATCCGCATAGCCATGGTAATCTCCAACCTTTTTGATATAAAGTTAAACTTAAAGAAGAAGAAGTACTCCTCTAGTCATTTCACTTAATAGGGGATTGAAGAACAAGTGTATAGGTTTGAAAGCAAAAATAAAAATGTATGTATAAGACCTACTATATATAATATAAACAGAACATATTCTAAGAACAGCCGAATAGAAAAAATTAAGTATGGTTGTAAAACTACTTTCTTATGGCATAATTAGTTAAACACTATGCGTTTATGGGATTAAGTCACAATTATTGGTTGTGATTGTGATGAAATTCATATTTTTAATTAAATATATTTGACGTTTCGATTTTTTGAGAACGATTTCCGGAATTAAAATCAAAACGTGAAATACAGTTCATTAAAAATGTGATTTTTATCACAATCACAACCAAAAATTATGGCTTAATCTTATAAAACATAATATTTAGAAAACTTTAATTTCCATAATAGGGAAACCAGCACCAGCGTGATATTCAGAACATGGTATAAATAGTCAATCAACTGGAACCAATATGTAATGGAGAGTGAATAATTTATATTTAAAGAAACTGAAGGCTGTAGAAAAGAAACTACTAAAAAGACCATCAAATACTAGGTATATCTAGGTTCTGGTGCTAATGCAATAAGAAGAAAAAAAATACATGTTCTTACAGTTCGCATTCTCGATATAAGCAAGCTATAGAGTATTCTCCGTTCATAAATTGTTGAGAGCACGAAATGTGCCTCAAACTCATAAAACGGTCGTAAACCATAGGCGTTACTGAGGTGTTTATTCATTAAATATTAATATAATATTTTTTTATACTGTTATATATATAATATTAATAATAATTTAATACTTATATATTTAACAAAAAAACAATTAAAACTTTCACGGCTAATGTTATGTAATTATAATATATTAATAAAAATAAGAATTTAACCATTAACAATTTTGTAAATAAGAATACCTTATCTCTTTGGATATTTCAATACTAATCTTCGCGTTTAATCACTTTACTAGAAAACCTGGAATTCATATCCGAAGGTACTATTCGTTGCAAGATAATTAGGATGGAATTCCCCAGATTTTTAATAATATAATGGGTATGCTTTGGCCACGTGCCTCGTTTGTTCAGTTTATATTCGAAACTTTACTTAAAAGGGTTAAGTTATTACGAACGAAAACAATTTTTTTGTTTAGTACGTTTTTGATCGCATGTAATTTACGGCTCGTCGGTGTGTCCGCGTCTACGGCAGTAATTAGAGTCTCGAATATTTCTTTTGCGAATTATATGCAGTGCGTGAGTGATTTTTTATTCCATATACCTACGAACATATACGTACCTTTCGCTCGTGCTCGTTTTGTTGGATTGTTTGTGATGGCTTCATCATCAACATCATCAAGTTTTACACCGGTACTGTTGCGTACAGTCAGTAAGTCTGTCTATGCACCAAGAGAGAAGACTATTGTCCTGAATGTTCACGATGCTCTGGTTTCTCAGAATCCCACAAACACTGTTCGCAACATAGTCAAAAGTTGTGCCAACATGACTGGCGTAGGAGAGTCAACTATATATAGGTTCCTATCAGAAAGAAAAAAACACGGTATAGCTAACCCCAAACACAAACGAACACTTAAAGAGAGGGAAAAAGCCTATTGAAATTGATGAATTTGCCAAAAATGGTATTCGAAGGAAAATTCATGGATTTTTTTTCAAAAAAGAAATACCAAACCTAAACAAAATTTTACAAGAAGTTAGAGACGACCCGGATTTGCCTCATTTTGGACGAACTAAATTGTGGCAAGTTTTAAAAGAATTAAATTTCCGGAGGGAGAAATCAGACCGAAAATCACTTTTGATTGACCGGGAGGAGATAATATGTTGGAGAAGAAATTATCTAAGATCCATACGAAAATTCCGGGCTGAAGGAAGGCCCATCTTCTACCAGGATGAAACATGGGTAAACTCAGGTCATACTCTAAAAAAAATTTGGTCAGATAAAAATATATTAAGCTCCAGGCAAGCCTTTATGGAAAGTTGGTCTACTGGTATCTCCCCACCTTCTGGTAAAGGCAGTAGATTAATAATTTCTAACATTGGCAGTGAAAAAGGATTTGTTAAGCATGGTTTGTTGGAATTTCAGTTCAAAAGCACAAAAGACTATCACGAGGAGATGACAGCTGATGTTTTCGAAGATTATTTTGAGCAGATGATTGAACACATACCACCAAATTCAATTATAGTGTTAGATAATGCACCTTATCATTCACGGCTAGTAGAAAGACTTCCAATGACTGCGTGGAAGAAACAGGATATTCTTGACTGGCTGCGGAATAAGTATCTGCCTTACGAAGATGGAATGGTAAAAGCAGAACTTCTAAAAATTGCCCGGCAACACAAATCTAAGTTCAAGGAATACGTAGTTGACAAAATGGCGGAAAGGCGAAACATTACAGTCCTTAGACTTCCACCCTACCACTGCGAAATAAATCCAATTGAACTCATTTGGGCACAAATGAAAAGTTATGTGGCTAGAAAAAATACGTTATATAAAATACAAGCTGTACGTGAATTGTTATACGAGTCTTTACAACATATTACAGAACAAAACTGGAAAGATGCAGTAAGGCATGTAATAGAAGAAGAACAAAAAATGTGGGATCTTGATAACATAATTTATGCGACCGTAGAGACACAACCGCTAATTATTAACCCTCAAGATGACTCGGATTCCGAAGTTGATCCTATTTATTTTGAATTTGAATAGTTTTCTAATCGTAATTATATAAGGTAAGTAATAATAGTTGTAATCGTAAGGTATTAAAGGGGAAATGCGCAAAATGTCGCCTGTCAAAATGTTCAATGTGTTTTAAATGTATCCATTTTTTTTTCAAATCCTGAGAAAACTAAACAGCATTTTTGAAAAATTTAAAGGCAGAATGAAATATTTTTTAGAATAAATAAAAAGTTTCTTTTGCATGCAATATTAAAAATTATACTATATTTTCTCTTTTATATTCACCCCTGTTACATAACATATTAAAATAAACATTGTAGAAGTTTTCAGGCACTTTCTGCCCTGAGTAATAATGTAATCTTTCATTCTGCGTTTAAATTTTTCAAAAATATATATTAGTTTTCTCCGGATTCGAAAATAATGGATACATTTAAAACACATTGGAAATTTTGCCAGGCGACATTTGGCGCCTTTTTCCTTAATTAAATAAATGTATCTTTTACAAATGGCAAGAAACTTTTTATTTTTGAATAAAATAAATAAGCTTTATTAAAAAATATAATTTACATAAGTACAATTTAAAAAATATATTTATTTAGTTCAAATAAATGTTTCAATCATATACTCTACGACACTGGTCGTTCATCTCTAATCATTCAAAATACCCCCGTAATAGGATTATAAGGTATTGTATTTCTTCAGATATAAGGTGGGTTAGTCGAAAACGTCTTAAATCGTCAGTTTTAGGTTGATTTTTACTATTATATCGTATTACCTATCCTCTCTGTATTTCAGTTTTCCAATTAGGGTTAAACTTGTAGTGAGCTATCAACAAATTGTGAACCGACTGTAGGCAAATCGATCATCATCGATATTTGCCATTCAGTTTTAGTTTAAATTCCTCTTTATTTGCCTTCCTTTAAAATAAGTTGTATAACGTTGCGCGCAGTGGCGGATCCAGAATTTTTTTCGGGGGGCTGGGGGTCATGAGTCTTGAAGGTGATTTTGATATGATTTGTGCCTCATGTAAGGAACCCATTTTCTCAATAATTATTTCAAGCGATATATTAAACCAATGGAAAATTATTAAAACCCCTATACCCTACAGGTGCAAAGAAGGGTACAACATTAAGGAGTCAAACTTAAAAACAAAAAAAAAATAATTTAAACCCACATATTCTATGACAGTAATATCAAGTGTACAAGACTATTAAACCAAAGGAAAGTTAATAAAATATAAATACTGAAAAATCAAGGACTGTCAATTTAAACTAGGTATTTTAAAGACAATTAATTTAAACCCACCTATCCTATAGCTACAAAATCAAAAACAAACCAAGGATAAATAAGTATAAACCAAAGTTAAGTAATTTAAATGCAATAACTCAATGTAAGTGTAAACATTAATGAATGCATTTAACATTCCTAATAAACTCTATCTTATCGTTGGATATCAGTAACAACATTAATTTATTCCTAATTACTATACGGAGTGGAAACATGGACTCTCGGAATTACAAGTATGAGGCGTATAGAAGCCTTTAAAATGTGTGTTTCTCGAAGAATGTTGAGGATTTCGTGGACAGAGCATGTGACCAACAACAAGGTGCTGAGAAGAATGAGGACTGAGAGAGAACTAATAAATATTGTAAATAACAGAAAAACAAGTTATCTAGGACATATTTACAGAGGAGAAAAATATATCTTTCTACGACTTATAATGCAAAGGAAAGTAAAAGGAAAAAGAGGTTCAGGAAGAAAAAAATCCTTCTAGCTGAAGAGTGTAAGAGACTGGACAGGCATGGACACACATTCGAAATTAAGAACAGCTTAAGATAGAGAGCAATTTGCTGTATTTATAGCCACCCTTTCATAATGAAGAAGGAACCTTAAAAAGAAGTGTAAACAGCATTTTATTTAAATTAATCCATTCAACAAAAAACATTGTATCATTTGAGAATATTTATTTTTATAATTAGGCATATTAGGCTACAAGTAAGTGAAATATTTTTTTACTCCGTATTGAAATTTTTCTCACGAATTTTCAGCAACAGCCAGCCACTAGTGGTAAATAAAAGTTCAGTGAAAAATACTATAAGAATGAATAGAAAGAAGTAAATATTATATTCTTCTTTGCAGCAAGAAATTATATTATTTTGAGTAGTTTTACTAATTAATGTAGTATTAGTCGGAGCAGTTTCCAAATGTTTTCGCAGATCATTATTGCCAGCATATATGCTAAACCGCAGCAATGCTCTAATATTGCCATCATTTTTTTCTGTACCATCGCTGTTTACAATACTTTTAATATTTTTATCATCACTATGCCCTCTCAAAGAAATATTCTATCTACCACAAAGAATAACAGTTTATATTATTGGATTCAAATTCTTCCTATTTACTTGAATCATTTCAACTCGTTAACTTCCTGGTTATAGGGTTGATGGGTTTTAAATTATATTTTTTTAGGATCATTAGATTGATATTTATTTTTGTTTGGGAGGGGTCATGACTCCCGTGACCCCCCCCCCCCTTGAATCTGCCACTGATTGCGCGAGGGGAGTCTATTGAAGATATTTTAGAGTAACCTCATTCGTAATTGAAACATTCATTAAAATTAGTGTAAAGCCATTTAAAATTAAATTAATCTTCATAGAGGATATTTCAAAAAGTTTATATGATAAACCTTTACTTAATTCTCCCTACTTCTCAAAAAACCTTTCTCACAAAAGACTGGTAACTAAAAGAAATTGAACGAAGCCATAAATAAGTAATTTATATGAATCATGGCAGACAACTAGCGCACCTAGTTTGGTTAGTCATGTAAGACAATTCAATAACTTAAAAACTAGAATTTTAGAGGTCACTGATTAAGTACCAAGAAATATCTAGTTAGTGGTTTTGAAATATAAGGTCGATAAAAATATTAAAAAATTTATTTACTATATATAATGTGATTCAAGAACGGTAATATAAAATATACAAAATATACCGGGTCATTAAGCTAACGAAATGGAGCCATTATCACTGACTGCGTCAACATTTGATGCATCATGCATCAAGAGAGATTCGTCCATTTTTTAAGGGGAAACACTTTCGGATATTCTAAATTTTGCCACTTTTACCATACAAGCGGGGTTACAAGTCATACTAAATTATTAAATAGAATTGTAAGTTAAGTATTATGTCGTTTTAAAGCCCTTGCATACTATGATTGATCAATTTTGAAATTCCGAAAAATACTCTTAAAAATCACATATTAAATTTCAAAATATAGATAGATTTTAGTTGATTTAACGTTTAAACTTATGGTAGAATATTTTTAAGGGTTTTAAGGTTAAAATGCCAGCGTAGTTCAGACAGAACTGGCTGTTATCTCCAAAGCCGCAAAAAAGATAACCCAAAAGGGTATAGCCGGAAAAACTATAATAATCTGCACAGATAGCAGACAAGCGCTACTAACCTTGAATAGACCACGTGCCACATCAGGTTTAGTAAAGGAGTGTCACGAGTTACTAACTCAAGCTTCGAAAGGTAATACCATCATCCAAGTAAGCAAACAATTTAAGTAAACCCAGCCTGTAAGATACGTTCAACCCTTTAGGTGGATTAAAAGACACAATAGGAATCAAGGCAACTGCATTGCTGACCAATTGACTAGGAAGGCGGCAGGTCTAAGATTATTAGGACCTGCGGACCTTTTTGGTTGGTTAACTACAACAATAGCAGAAACTGTCAAATGTCACTCCCATATGCGAACCGTGAAAAGATGGGAAGAAGGGCAAGGATGTAGACTTGCCAGGGTAATACTAAGTAACCTTGAAAAGTCATCATCAAAGAAGTACTTGGGAATGACCAGGAAAAAACTACGCTTTACAGTTGGTTTTTTAACAGGTCATTATGAACAAGCAAACACCTGCAAATACTGGGGCTAGTAGACACGCCTCAATGCAGGAAGTGTGAACGAGAAGACGAAACTGTAGAGCATGTCTTATATGAATTCTTGGAGTTATCGTTAATACGAGAGTACGCGTTCGGTGAGTCCTAGCCCACACATGCCCACATAAGAGAGATGTACCCTGGTGACTTGTCCACCTTTCTAGAAATGGCAGGCTGGACAATGAACTAAGGATGACGCTCCCTGGAAGGACACACAATGGATCAATTGTGGCCTAAGTGCTATAGAACTTAACTCGCCCTCCCTACTCTACAGGTACAGAAGAGTTTTAAGGTAAAAAAGTGTTACTCAACCAGCAATACTATAAAACTATAAAATAATTGGGTGATACTTACTTGGTGATAAACATAGCGAAATCTAAATATTGTAAAAATTGTCCATCTTTAAGCAAAAACCGACAGATCCCTACATTTTTCTAAAATGTTAACCTAGTTTATGATAACGACTCTGTTTCGTTTTCTTTTAAGTACCCTGTATAGTCATCAAAAATTCTCTTTGACTATACTACTAATTATTGATATACAATATAATTGACCTTTATATCGTATTAAAACATTTTCACTGATTGGTACTACTACGTGTACCCTTTAAATTAACTGAAAGGGTATTAAGGATAAAATGACAAACAAGTGGAAATCCTTGTACCTTTTCATTAATTACTAATTCCTTCAGAATAATAAGGAAACAAGTGTTTGTTAATGAATACGTTTCATTATAAAGAAACAACATTAGCGGCGTACCTGAAAATTGTGTATTGTACAATTAGTATGGAATACTACGCATTCCTCACGAATATGAAAGTATGTAACATCAGCAGCAGACGAATGCTGCAATTAATATAAGCGGTAAATGAACATACTATAATAATTGTACACTATAATTTTTCTACGGTTGCGGAAGGAGTTTTTGAAATATAAAATATAGATGTTTTACATACTTATTTTCAATGGTAATAGTCTCTGTTTTTTCAAAAGATTCACATGGATAATTAGCGAAGTTTTCAATTAAAGTTACGGTTTTTGCAGAATTATGCTAAGTCCAAAATAAGCACTTCATATAGTCGAGAATTTTTTGAATATAAAGAAAGGCTAAAGCTTTTAAACTGAATTTGAAAAATTAAGCATTTAATGCATTCTGTTAAAGAAGTACAACATAGCGAATTACACCTCCTATTACGGTGCGTTTACAATGACACGCTTTAATGCACGGTGAGATATTACATACATAGCTCATACACATAAACAACATAGCTCATTCACTGCTGAAGAATATGGGCACACGCATTTCACAAATAAAGGAATCGACTTGACATTTAGCAATTAGGTCTAACCTCAAAAAAATCATTACTTTCGAGTTGCAATTTCAATTGTTTATTGTACTATTTCAAGTATAAAATAAATATCAGAGATTAGTATTAGGTAAGTAGATAACGTTTTGTTACATAGAAATACAGAATTTTGTTATTTAGCAAATATGTATGTTGCAGAAATACAACAATATGCAGTTAGCGTTTATTTTTTATTATATACTGTTTTATTACATCTATATTCTAAGCAGTACTTATATATTTCTTTATGCTAGTTTCAGTCATGCCAAGTAAAAGGTATTTAACCCAAAAAAAAATGGAGGAGCGACAATTGGAGTGATATAAGTGACGATGGTCTAGACTTTTAAGGTACCGGTGACCTGAATGACCCAGAAAAAATACCAGAACTAAAACACAAAAATGAAGAGAATCTTGAACAAACCATCGAAGATGAAGAAAATCTTGATAAACATATTATCAAATAAGGCCAAATTCCGAATTAAGTGAGAACAAAAGCAACTAAATTGAACATTATTTGGAAAAAGAAAAACCTACTGTTGAGTGAGGGGCAGTGTTTTCCGTGGTACTGAGCCATTAACGTACTGAGCCGAATTTCTAGAGATCAGTATACCAAATGAATGTTTTTTTTTTTTACAAACGACTTGTATTATAGTATAATAGTCCACTCATGTTTATATTCAAAACAAATTGATATTAGCAAACCTTTACTCCTTACTAAAACTGAACTTAAAAATTATTTTGGAATAATTATTATGATGTGTAATGTCCGCCTTTCTAACGCACGGTTCTACTGGAATACTGACGTTAGTTTAGAAATTATAAAAAACGGGATGACGCTAAATATATCTACACGCTAAATCTACATTTAGATAATGCATATTCATCTGTTTCACTTGAAGAAAAACTGGCAATTGACGAAAAATTATGTTCTACAAAAATGCGGCATTTAATGAAACAATACCTATCTACGAAACCCCATAAGTAGGGATTTAAACTGTTCGTGCCGTGTGGTCTAAGTGGTTTTTGCATATAAATATAAAATATATTTTGGACAAAATAATCATGAAGCTTGTAGAAATGTATCAAAACCAGATCTAGAAGCATGTCCGAATGTCGTTGTGCAACAATAACAATTTTTAAACAAAAATATTTGGTGCGTTCACGTCCGCACCAAAGTAGACGGTTTTGTAGTGGTAATAAACAATTCTTATTTATATTTTCTTATTTGATATCGCCACCTTAACCATTGTCCCATGTTTTGACTTTTGAGACACTACCGTTTTTGAGTTAGGGAAAAATAAACCTTCATGTTGGAGATCTGTTAATCGTACGATATTTTGATTATTTAAAGCTGCTGGCAACCTTCTCTTCTTTGCGTAGATAATTGTTGGTTAAGATCAAAAACAAAAGTCGAGTATATTACAACTAAAATTGCCAAACTCAAACGTAGCTTCCCAGGCCACACTTTTAGACAAAAAGGCCAAGGTTGGGACGCAACAATAAAACATTGAAGACGACCAAGAAGATGACCACAGATGAAATGGGTAGATAACATCAAAAAATAGCCGGAACAAGTTGGAAGTATATTGCGCATGATAGAGGTCGATGACAGGAGTTGAAAGAGGCCTGTGTTCAAAAATGAACAATAGAAGTCTAAGAAAGAAAGAAATGTTTCAATTTATGTCATTTGTTCTTATTATTTTCAATATTGTCAAAAATAAATCTTCTTAACTCTTGTAACAAAATTAATATTTACTCTGAGATAGCGCGTAGTAATTGAATGGAAAAAAATTGATACTTAATTATTGTATTTTAGATTTTATTTCAATCAAAATTTTGGAAAACTCAACTCTTTTTCGGAAAAGTTTTCTATACGATTCCAACTTACTGAGACACATATGTATAGGCTACAGCATTTTCTACCAATACAGAATACTTAAACATTAATTAATTACTTAACTAAAAGATTTTCTATAATAAAAGAAGAGCAAATAAATATTAAAACCGGGAGTATCGCAGAGTATTATTGTTGGTGATGTATCTTCTTACTTACGATTTATAAAGTTAAGAGATGTCACAATTTGTAGAATTACTGACGGCATAACCGAGTTTGAAGTAGGATCTGCTACCATACTAAGAATATGCCAAGATAAAATATTATGTCAAACTAATAACTTATTAAAGAAGGTGTGGGATGGTCATCTTTATGGACAAATAAATTTAAAAATTGCTTGAAGTTAAATATTTACCGTTAGAGAAACATTATTAATTTTAGCCTGACCTTATTTTTTGGATCTGCCGAATTCAAGAGTGATTAAGACATAACAATGTCCAAATACCTAATAAACAAAAAACTTTTGGCGCATAGTTTTTTAATTTAATGGACGATAAGCCACGTTTTCAAATTGTAGTAGACGGTGAGACTCGCAACTGGAAGGTTGACCATAGTATCACAGTCTATTTTCCTGCTTCTTGGCTTAGGTCCGAGCGACTGACGTCAAACAGCTACCCCAACCCAATCCAGTCGGCGGTAAACTGAACGGTTTACGTTGACTGAATTGTTTTCATGTAAGAAAAATCAGGATATCTCTGATTTAGTCTTTTTCAAGACTAAAAAAGACGATAAAACTGTTATTACTAATAAAATTGCAGATCTAATTTCAGCTTCCAGTCCAATAAGACGAGAATTCCCACTTCACAGGAAATTATTCAAGAACAGAAGCTTCAGGCCCACCTCAAGGAGAGGTGGACCCGCCCAGGATAAGGAACAGTTACAAGATACCGAAATAGGACAAGTTGAAAATTCAGTTGAAGAAACCACAGCAACAATGGCTTCCAACAATATCGAAATCATGGAGGAGGAACCCTTCCAAGCAGTTAAATGCCAAAGAAGAAATTCCCACGAAAACATCGCAGGTGCAAGACAACGACCAACTACCAGCGGAACGGTTACAACTAAAAACCGTTATCAAGTTTTAACTACAGTCGACACGGAAGAAGCCACTCCAACAGCCAACAACAGGAAAGAAAGGGTACCTCCCCTTGTCATAGCAGGACAAATAGGGAGTTACTCAACTTTCATAAAAGAAATCACGAAGTTATTGGGGCACAATAACTTTCAGATATCACCGTCCGGAAAAGCAGGTACAAGGGTGTACCTTAGGTCCAACGAAGACTACGAAAAATTAAAACAGGACTTCATCTCAACATCTACGGCCTTCCATACCTTCACAAAGAAGTCTGAAGTTACGAAGAAGATTGTCATGAAGGCGGCTCCAGGAATGGACCTCGACGAGGTCGAAGCCGATCTACGAGAGCAAGGCATAATCGGAAAGGTTACAGAACTCAAAACCAGGAAGCCAGGAGCACAAAGTAGCTCCTACTTACTACAAGTCGACAAGCAGCAAGACTTAAAAGAAATAAAGAAAATTAATGGAGTGCAAAAACATCAGAGTGAAATGGGACGCCTACTCCAAACCTTCCAGGGCAACGCAGTGTTACAACTGCCAGGAGTTCGGACATTCAGCCAGAAATTGCTTCAAGCAGCCCAGATGCATGAAGTGTGCTAATGGACATCAAACAAGACACTGCCCTCTGCCGAAAGGGCAGATAAATAAAGTAAAGTGTTGCAACTGCCAGGAGGCACACACTTCCAATTATCCCATGTGCAGCAAGCACATTGAATATCTCGATAGACAGGCAGCAAGAAGAGCGAGGAACCAGCCTCAGAAGACAGCTCCACCAGCGCCCCATCCTTCAACATTCAGGAAGATCTCCAGTGGCATATCATATGCACAAGCAAGCAAAGGAGAACAACAGACACCAAGGAATGACGGAGTCAAAAGCGCCTGGGCGGAAATCAACGAAGTAGTCAATGTCCAAAAAATGATGGCAATTCTTCAGGATATGAAGAGGGAACTATTACAAGCAAAATCATTTGCCGAAAAAGCAATGGTTTTCATGAAGTATGAAGAGATCTACAATGAACCATAAACACCTGAAGATTCTCCAGTTCAACATAGCATCACTGAGGCTAAGGATCAGCGAACTTCGAGAGACAGTGGTAAGACATAACCCAGATGTCATATGCCTGTCTGAAACAAGATACATGACGGAATCCCAACTTCCAAGAATAACAAACTACGATGGATTCGGAAGAAGAGACGAACCAAACGACAGAGGAGTAGCCATCTATGTTAAGAACAACATAGAATGGAATCAAGTTTTGATAGACACACACCACTTCGAAAGTGTTGGAATCAAAGTAGGTATAGCTAACATTTTCTCAATTTACAGGAAACACTCGGAAGATCTAGCCATAGAAGAACTGGATGCCTTACTTAACTCTGCACCAACCGTAGTCGTAGCAGGAGATTTCAACGCCAAACACACAGCATGGGGATGTATGACGGACACAGCACCAGGAACAACTCTACTAAGATACTGCGAGGACAGAGACAGGATGTTATTCGCTCCAGACGAACCAACAAGGATCAATCCAATAAGAGAACACAACAACTCAACACTGGACCTGTTCATCACCAAGGATGTAATAATGGAGGACGTCAGAACATACTTCGAATGCAGTTCGGACCACAAACCAGTAATAGGAAGGATGACATCGAGAGTCGACTTGCCAAGGATAGAACCAGTAGAAAGATGGAGATGGAAAGATGCTAACTGGCCTAACTACAGAAGACAGCTAAACCAAATGGAAATGAAGAGAGAATTCCAATCAACAGAAGAAGTGGAAGAAAAGATCGAAGAAATCACAAGAAGAATCCAACGAGCAATGGAAGCCAACATCCCAAAATCCATGACGAACAACAGAGGACTGATCATCCCAACAGAACTACAGGACATCATCAAGGATAGAAACAAGGCCAGACGAGCATTCCAAAGAACCAGAAGACAGGAATTCAAGGACTACGGAGACATCCTATCCGAAGAAATAAGAGTAAGACTGAGAAGTCTTACTGAAAACCAGTGGCACAACAACATCAGAAGAGCTGAAGAAAACCATGGAAACGTTTGGAAAATGCTGAAGGCAAGAAGAAGAGGAAAACAAAAGATGCCACAAATCATGGACAACGAGGGAACACACTACGACACCCAAGGAAAAGTTGATGCAATATCAAGGAAGATGGCAGCCACACACAGACAAAACCAGGATATGTCAGATGCAAGAACAAAGAGGAAAGTCGAGCAAGAATACAACAGGATCAGAAGAAGGAACGAGTTCCAAATAGACGAAGAAGACCACATCAGCCCAAGTGAAGTTGCAAAAATCATCAGGAAACTGAAAGGAAGCAGAGCACCAGGACAAGAAGGAATCCACAACATCACCCTCAAGGAACTTCCGAAGAAGATCATAGTACAACTGTACTATATCTTCAAATACTGCCTGGAAAAAGGACATTTTCCAAACAACTGGAAACACGCCAAGATTATACCTCTTCTGAAACCAAGGAAAGATGGAAGAAGACCGGAAAGCTACAGGCCCATATCACTCCTGGAAACGATGGGAAAGATCTTAGAAAAAATCATCTACAAGAGACTGGTGAAACATACAGAAAGAAGAGGAGTCATCCAAGAAGACCAGTTTGGTTTCAGAAAAGGAAGAAACTGCGAACTCCAATTAGCAAGGATCATCAGCGACACGAAGATAAAATTCAACAGGAAACAGAAGACAGGATTAGCCATACTGGACATAGAGAAAGCCTACGATACGGTTTGGAAGAAGGCACTTATCTACAAAATGGACAAGGCTAGACTTCCCCACTACCTCATCAACATCTGCGACATGTATCTATCTAATAGAACATTCCAAGTTTCAGCAGACCAAAAGATGTCGACGATTCAAGAAATCCAGGAAGGAATGCCTCAGGGCAGCATTTTATCACCCATTTTATATAACATTTTTGTTTCAGACCTCCCTACAGATCCAAGGACTTCTACAGCCCTGTATGCAGACGACACAGCAGTGTATGCATCCGGAAAAGACGAAAGAAGAATCATAGATAACATGGAGAGCCACCTGGAAAGAATCACGGACTACACCGAAAAATGGAAAATCAAGATCAACGCCGAAAAAACGCAGTTCATCATTTTCGGCCAGGATAGACGACAACTACGGAACCAGATCACAGTAGGAGACAACAGAATTCAGGAAACAGAGACGGTCAAATACCTAGGAGTCCACCTCGACAGAAAACTCAACTTCCGGGTGCATACACAAAAAACTAAGGTAAAAGCTAATGCAGCTAAAAAACTAATACTTCCTTTCATTTTTAGGTCCAGTCCACTCTCGAAGGCGAAGAAAATTCAGCTCTACCAAGCATATGTTAGGTCGGTGATTCTGTATGCTATTCCAGTGTGGAGCTCCATTGCGGAATCACACTGGAAAAAGTTGGAAGCAACTGAAAACTCATGCTACCGAATCATCGACGGAACAGCATGGGAGGATAGAGTCACGAATGCTACAATCAAGAACAGGTTAGGATACACGCCACTAAGGGAAGTGGCCGAGAACAGAACCAGGTGGTTCTTCAACCAGGCCACTCGAAGACTGCGAAAGACCAGGGATATCCTCGAGAAGAACAGGATCCAGAGGATACACAGATCCACCCATAGACTGATCGACCACCTGATCAGGGTCTAACCAGGCGTGTGCAGGGAAGTAGGTACGTTTGCCGATTTTAGTACCTACAGAAGCAGACGAGGACACCACCCAGAAAAATCCAGGAACCGAAAGGAGAAATCTTCAAGAGCTGGCGGTGCACGAGCGGGACGTCGAGGAAGAAAGAAGGCTAAAATATCTTAGGTTTTGAAATGTAAATATATTAGTATGGCAATAAACGTTTTTATTTTTATTTTTATTTTTATTTATTTTATTTCAAATTGTGCGTTGTTGAGGGTAATGCATTTTAACATAATTTTTATGTTTTCAAAACATGTAAAGTTAATATTTTGTATGAGGATTAACAAAATTGCGTTGATAACGATGTACAACATATATTTCCCAAACATATACCTATTCCACACGTGATATGCATCAATAAAAAAATTGATCAAACTTCGACGTCGTTTACAGTTATTACACCATTTTCTTTTTTTAATTTTAAATTATGCAATGAATAGTAGGACAAAAATGATTTTAAGCATATTTATCGTTATATATGATAAAGAAAGGTATTTAATCTTAAAAAATTGAGCAAAGGAAATATTTAAGAGTATATTAATGATGGCTACATCGGTAATAAAAACTTTTAACAATTGAATTAACGAGAACCACCGTTATTATAGAGTATACAATATATTAGAAGTATTACTCTTCATATTTATTGAATATATAAGGTAAAATGTTTAATAAAAGTAATACATACTTGCAGCCGCTATACAAACACAGACAAAAACTAAAAATTTCATCTTAAAAGTGACGTGGTAGAAGAGTTAATATGTACTGAAGTTCCAACGAAACTGAAAGTTGTTGGCTAACTGTTCTCACATTCGAGGACGTAGAAAGTGCAAGTTCTTGCCACGTTCGTCTGTTAAAGAAATAGCTGTAATAATTTTAAGGAAAGGAGTGAAGGATATGAAGAAATATACAAGGAGATTCGTCTATTTTAGTTTGAAGCGTTGAATATGATGGCGCTCTATACAAAGGCGGTGTATTAAGAAGTGTAATTTTAAATAAATGTGTCTATATGCGGTGCAGTACCATACTGAACAAATGTAATTACATAAATCAATAGGAAGTAGGGATTTAGTTTAAATATATAAAATAAGAAAGGACAAAGATGGAAGCCTGAGAAGTGTGTCTTTAGTAAATAACTGACAGCAAAACAAGGATACATATATACATGTATATATATATTTATATACATATATATATATATATATATATATATATATATATATATATATAATATATATATCCTATCGAGAAAAATTGATATGCGTTTTAAAGGTGCAGAGTCGAACTTTCGTTCAAAATGTATATATTTTTGCTATTTTTTACGATTCTTATGAGATCAATAAAATTTATTACTTCCATTGACCATTGACATATTACATCTATATAATTTCTATTGTTCAAGTCTAATCTTCAAAAACTAGGGCATGAAATTTCGATTTTGAGTTTTGGCAATAAATATGAGGCATTTTGAAATATGCCTAAAATGCAGAATTTAAACTTTCACATACCAAATAATCTAAAACCTTTAAAACTCCTTCTTTTTGATTGCACAAGTACGTTTTTCAAAACTACACAACTTCCCTACAAATTCCACCTAATGACGCCTTTGTGGAAGCAAAAGTTTAAATTCAGTGTTTTTTAGGCATAATTCAAATGCCCTATCTTCTTCTTCTTAGTCGTTAACCTGATGCAGGTATCGTGATATCATAAAGCTATTAGCTAAATTTCCCAATGTTCCTCCACGTTTTTCTATCTTCTGCCATTCTAGCACATTCTGACAATGGAGCGCCAATGGTAGCAACAATATGGTCCGTGTATCGTGTGGAAGGAGAATATCATGGCTGCGGAATTTAAGAACATGGTTTAAGAAAACCTCAACGGAGCTGTTTCGAGCCGCAGCGAGCAAGGTCATGATTGCCAATATGATTTCCAACATCCGAAACGGATAGGAACCAGAAGAAGAAGAAGATCGTGTGGGAGATCTACCTCTATTTCTTTTGCCTTCTACTTTTCCCTGGATGGTAAGTTTTTCAAGACCATTTATTCAAAGGACATGTCCAAAATAGCTTATTATTTGTTCTGATATTTGTGTTCTTAGTCTTTTCTTTATGTTTAGCTGGTCCAGTATGGATTCATTTGTTCTTCGGGCCACCCATGGTATTCTCAGCATTCGTCTCCAGCAGTACATCTCAAATACATCTATGTTCTTTTTGTCTTTCTCAGTAATGGTCCAGCATTCCGATGCATAAGTAAAAACTGGAAAAACTAGACTTCTTACTAGTCTCATTTTTGTATCGGTAGTTATTTCATGGCTTTTCCAAATTTTTGTTAATTTTGTCATAGCGCATTTTGCGATTGCTGACCGCCGCTTTATTTCTTCAGTACAGCCTCCTTTGTTGATTATTAATGAGCCCAGGTACACAAATTTATCTTTAACAGCGATATTGTTTATCATGACCAGATGATTTTGATTGTTGTTAGCTCTGTCAATTATCATGATTCTCGTTTTATGTCTGTTTATTTTAAGGCCCATCGTTAAGCTTACGTCTTCTATCCGTTGTAGCAGGTGAATCAATTCAGCTTCAGAACAAGCGAGGATAGTAGTATCATCTGCATATTTCAAGTTGCAAAATTTCTTCCCGCCAATGGTGATGCCACCGTTCCAGTCATCAGTAGCTTTCCGCATTATCCATTCACCATAGATGTTAAATAGAATTGGGCTTAGTATGCAGCCTTGTCTCACACCTTTTGTGACCCTGAAACTATCGGTTAGTTCCCCATTTATTCTAACTCTGGCATAATTGTTATTGTACAGGCTTTTAATTAGCAGTATCAGATAATTGGGGACTCCCATTTCAGACAAAACCTGCCACATTTTACTACAGTTGACCAAATCGAAAGCTTTACTATAATCTATGAAGCACAAATATGTTGTGATGTTAAATTCTCTGGATTTTTCTACAATCTGCCGTACGTTTAAAATTTGTTCTCTAGTACCACGTCCGGGGACGAAACCTGCTTGTTCCTCCGCAATGTTAGGTAGTAAAAAGGGCTTTATCCTCTCGAGAATTATGTGTAAGAGTATCTTACTGCAATGCGCAATTAGAGCAATTGTGCGATAGTTGCTACATAAATCTTTCGCTCCCTTTTTATGTATGGGAATTGTGTCCAGTCCTCAGGCCATTCACCTGTCTCCCACACTCTTTGACAAATTTGATGTATTATATCCACTCCAACGTCATCTATGGCCCAAATCATTTCAATAGGTATGTTATCTGGACCGGCAGCTTTCTGACTTTTTTGCCTCATAATTGCTGCTTTAACTTCACTTTTGAGTACGTCAGGTTCCGTCGCCAAACTGGCATCTTCTTGTTGTGATGGGGCGTCTGTGCTTTCCTCCATCATCAGTCGTCCACAGTATTCTTTCCATCTGTGTAAAATATCTTTTTTAGAAGTGAGTAGAGTTCCGTTATCATCTTTGATAGCAAGGTAGTTTGGTGTAAAGGAACGTGTTATCTGCTTTATTTTTTTAAACATGTCTCTGGTCTTAGTTTTGGTTTTATGCCCTTCTATTTCCATGCAGATTTTGTTCAAGTGTGTGTTCTTGTCTTTTTGCAGAGTCGTTTTTATTTGACCGTTCAGCGCTTTATAGGCCTCTTTATCACTTTCACTGTTCAGTCCTGTGGCTTTTAAGCACTTCCTCTCCTGTATTTAGTCCACGTGGAGTCTGTTATCCATTGTTTCTTCTTTCTTGCCCTATATTTGTTGCCAAAACTCTAAATTCATGATATAGGTTTTGGAGATTAAGCTCTAACAATGGAAATTCTATACCGAACGATCAATGGAAGTGATAAATTTTATTGATCTCATGGCAAATAATGGCAAAAATCGCGCAACGTTTATTTTATTTTAATAGGTTGGTTGACGCAAAGCTTGAAGTACTTAACAACTCTTGAGTTTCATCACTACTCTGGAGACCATCTGAAATCAGCACGGTATCGTCAGCAGCTATGCAAAATTTTTCTGTTATGATTTAAATCTGGTTTTTATCCTGCTGTTCCTGATATTCATTTAAGTGCCTTTAGTTAAGATCTTTCTTCTTGCAGCAAATGCAATCAGTGTTCGAATTGTTCCAACTACCAGATAGTGGTGAGAATGTATGTCACTTATGCGATATATGGGTATAAACTATAGTTTATATATTTATTTTTAGATTTTATCTTCTCAAATAGTAACTAACACAAAAATCCTCTGTCTATAATGAGGATGTTATTTTTATTAAGATAAATTCATTGAAGAGAGTTGGAGAAATATAGCAGCACTCTCTCATTCATCATCATCATAATCATCACTGGCTCGACAACCCTTTTTGGGTCTTAACCTGCTTTATGATTCTTCTTTATTCTGATCTGTTTCGTGCTCTTTTCCTCTAATTTTTTATTTTTAGGGTTGTTATATCATTTTCTATTAGCTCTATGTATATCAGCTTTGGTCTTGCTCTAATTTTTTTCTCATTTGTTTATTTTGTTTGCTATTTCGACTTGTTCCATTATTTCTACATGTTCCATTCAACTAAGCCATCCTATTTTAATTAATGTTATTATATCCGGATCCTGGTATATTTTTTACATTTCAAAGTATATTCTTCGCCAAATTCCATTTTCTTTTGTGCTTTTGTATATGTGGCGCAATATTTTTCTTGGAAAGGTCTTCTTGAGAATAATCTTTTCGCACTGTTAGAGATTGTCCAGGTTTCTGAACCACATATAAATACTGGTCTTATTAAGGTTTTGTAGAATAAGTATTTTGTTTTTCTTGCGATATTATCTAATCTTAGTTACCTAATTAAGCCATGGTGACATTTATTGGCAACGAACATTCGCCTCTTCACTTCATTTGCAACGATGTTATCAGATGTAACTAGAGATGCTAAGTATGTATTTAAATTTTTATTACCTCCAATGTTGTATTCTCCTATTGTTAGATTTTGTAGCTGCCTTATTTCTGCATTTTTACTTGAATGTATGTATGAGTATTTTGTTTTAGTCTGATTAATCATAAGGACTATTTTTAACTGATAAAACGTCATAGCAATGCCACGTTTCCTCCTGACAAGACTCCTTCCTACCCGTGATTTCTCAGCAACAAAATTATCTTATTGTTGTCAGCTTGACAAACGTCATTGAGGTGTAATAAATATTGGACACATATAATGAATCCAGACGAAAAACCAAGATTTAACTTTAACATGAAAAAAGGCTATGGTGAAGACTATAAAGAGTCGTCTGTTAAGTCAATGTGAAATACTACAGCAAAGATGGTACAAGAAAAATATTTTACGGCATAGAAATCGACCCTTTCACGGATATATAATTCAAATGTGCAAGAATGGCCAGAGATACCAAGCGGAGGTAGCTTCAAAGTGTTTAAAAGAAAACTTAGTTCAAAAAGCATTATCTACCAAAGAACTATTAAAAATCATCCAAAGCTACGACGCGACGATGAAACCCCCGATGGAGCACAAAAAAATTTTTTCACCTTTTCTCATTTGAACTTGCTGGGAGAGCCAATGAGGCCGTAAACTGCAAGATTCACTTTTTTCAGAAGGAATTTGATGTAATGGGAGAATTTACGAGCCGAATTGAATACAACAGCATTTTTTCAAAAACAAATCAGGCGATTCGAAAAGTTTGGCAAGCAAAAAATTAAATTAATGGAAAAAAGGGGACCAAAGATTTTATTAGACTCTTTCTTACCGTTAACCCCGACTGAAAGGATGGATCTTGGTTCAAAAACTGTCCACTTGGAATCAACACCGTATCTAAGTGGATAAAAATGTCAGCTGGAAAAATTGGAATAGACACAAAAAACATAAAATAACAAACCATTCTCATCGATCTTTAGCTGTATCAGCCTTGTTCAAGCAAGGTGTTTCTGAACAGGAGTTCATTAAATTAACGGGTCACTCAAATGCAAGCTCTCTAAAACCATATCTGCAGCTAGATTCCAGTCACCACCAGTAGTTGATCAAAAATCTCAGAACAACAAATGAAGCTGAACCTTCGAGTTCCCAAATGCTATAGGTCAATAATACACAAAGTCATACTTTGGTAGAAAAGAATGAACAAACTACTATAACTTAAACAAATAAAGATTATGTTTCGTTGATATGGTGCATTAATTGTCTTGTCGAATATCATTCGAGAGAAAATTATTTATTTACCGGCTGGACAGATTCGCATGTAGATATAAGGATCGAATCGTTTTATAATGCCCCTTTGTCCGCTTCTTCTCGATTGACGATGATAAATACAATAAAACGATGAAGTTGTGGAGTAAAAATGTTGGTTTTATTGACAGCTACTGATAATTTCACTATAGATGTTAGTTAGGTAACTATCTACAACAGACTGTGCGCTCAAATGAGCTCAAATCCCCAATTTATAATCTTACAAATAATGTATACCTCAGCACAGAGGTTATTACTTCTATCATACTAACAAACTTTAAACTATGAGCTTACAATACACTTTAATCTAGGCCGTAATTGCAACACTTAGGAAGTTCAATTGGAAAATATATTATTCGGCAATTTATTACGTTGTAGGTAAATGAATTAATTATTAAAATATTACACGATATGTTTTTAATTATGATATGGCACGATATGGCTTCTGCCTGCAGAAGCCACATTGGTATATGCCAACAATTTTTTCAGATTATCGATGCGGGACATTATTTTGTATACTGCGCTCAACAGCGTGATTTAACGTTAGTTTTCACTCCTCCTTGGTCTCCTTTTTATGTTATAGTACAATATTACCGCTATTCCACTCCGTATCCGAGGACTTTTAATCTATTTTTGGTGATTTATTGTTCTTTAGTAAATAAGAGTAAGATCGAAGCCTTCCAAAGGTGGGTTTATAGAATAATTCTACGCATGCCCTGGACAAAACATAGGACCAACCTCTCAATTCTGGAAGAGCTTGATATAAAAGACAGGCTATTCAAAAAAGTAAATCGAGCATACCTTGATTACTTCGGCCTATATTTTTGCCCTTCTCATATAATTTACAATAAAATCTAATAATATTTTGGTTTTAACGTCTTTTTTCTCTCAAGTTCCACACACTTTCTTCATTTTTTACTACCAAATCCCTTTTCAAAGTTAACGAAGCAAATATTTGGTTCTCTACTTGGCATTTCCCTACTCGGTAATTGGTCCCAAGAAAAAAATTGTTGTAACAAGTAGCAACTTACTTATACATTTACGAGAGATATTTTTATAAATTTTTATTGGAGTGCTATAAAAAATAACAAAATGCGAAAGAAATTTTATGTGATACAAAATTCAGAATTAAAAAATAAAATCGCATCACCTAAAGATAGAAATGAATTTGCAAATGTTTTGTTATTTTATTTACATTTAATATAAGTGTATTCACCTGTTGACCATGGCTTCCATTTCAACCATCAAATTTAGAGAATGTCAGACCCAAAATTATCAAGAAATGATCTTTTACTTTTATTCATTTTAATGAGGTGACACCTTTACTCTACACTAAAGAATTTCAAGGATACCAAACTTGTTTTTCTTGCCAAGAAATTTAAATATTATTATCCTTCTAAGAAATTTTTAAAGTAAAAAATACATCTTGATTTATATCAAGAAACGCGCATAATAATTGACATTAAAATAACAGAAATAATAAGTAGTTTAAGAAACTTAAAAAGGTAATAAAGAGTATAGAGTTATGTCAACAAAATGAACTTATAGTCTAAGTATAGTCTAAGATCCGGTATAAGAAAATCTTCACCATTCTGTTTGGATAAAAATTATTTGATAGGTAATTTAATATGTTAAAAATTATAAAAAACAAGAGGTGCCCGATATAATTTTGTCTAGACCATAATTAATTAATAATTAAAAAATGACTTTAAAGATATTTTATTCAGTACAAATATTTTATTATTCTACACCAGTGGTCGCCAACCTGTCGATCACGAGCTACCGGCAGCTCGCGGGGGCAATTCTGGTATCTCTCACAACGATTTTAATTTAAAAAATACAAACTGCGAAAATCAGAGAAGCTTCCGAAAATTCCACAAAAAAATCTAATTGTCATAATATTAAACATAAACAGCGGCAACGTTGCGGTGAGCGATCTGCCCCTGACGCCGTCAAGCTAGAATCGGCTATTTACAGAACCGACCAGCCGGACCAGCGCGTTAGTGTTCGTGAACGATCTGGTTTGCTTTGAACGGGATAAATACGCACGGCGTGGCGACATTGCGCTTAGTTTAAAACTGAACGCGTAACCAACGTCCAGCGGTTGGGTTAGTAGAGAACAACAAAAATAATATTATGGCAAGCAGTTGTAAGAAGACATACCACTTTCATTCGGAATGGGAAGAACAATACTTTTTTACAGAAGTTAAAGATAAAAATGTGTGTTTGTTATGTAATACTTCGGTCTCCGTTGCTAAAAAGGAAATATTGAGAGACATCATAAAACTGTACATTCTAATTTTGAAAAATCATTCCCACTACATTCTGCGGCCAGAAAGGAGAAACTGAAACATTTAAAAAAACAGTTAATTGGACAACAATCAATATTTTTAAGAACAGTCGACAAAAATAAGGCTGCAACTGAAGCATCGTACCGTGTGTCCCAGATAATTGCACAAAAAAGAAACCTTATGAAGACGGGGAAATGATAAAACAGGCGTTTTTAGAAGCTGCTGATTCGTTATTTGCCAACTTTAGAAATAAAGACGAGATAGTTTCAGCTATAAAATCTATGCAACTTTCTGCTAATACAGTGATGAGACGTGTAGAAGTAATGAGCAATGATATTTTTTTACAGTTAAAAACTGACTTAGATAACTGTGTTTATTTTTCACTTCAACTGGATGAATCAATAGGTGTCGTTGACACAGCCCAGATGGCCGTGTTCGTCAGGATGGTTTTTATTGATTTTACGATTAAAGAAGATCTTTTGAAGTTCATTTCACTGAAAGGACACACTACTGGACAGTTGTTGTTTTCTCCTTTAAAAAATATTATTTCTTCCGAGAAAATTCCAATATCGAAAATGGTAGGCTTGACAACCGATGGCGCTCCAGCTATGGTGGTTTGTGATAAAGGTCTGGTGGCGTTATGTCGTAAAGATGAAACTTTTCCGAAATTTCTCTGTTACCACTGCATTATCCTTTAGCAAGCATTATGTGGAAATTTCCTGAAACTAAACAACGTTATGAAACTGGTGGTAAAAATTGTGAACAAGATTAGAGCTCAAGCGTTACAAAGAAGATTATTTAGAACCTTGGCCGATGAAGTTGACTGTTAATACGGGGATCTACTCCTTCACTCTGAAGTCCGAGGGTTAAGTAGAGGACGGGTGCTGAAACGTTTTAATGATGTCCTATCTGGCATAGTTCAATTTTTCAAATAACGCGATGAACCGACTCCGGAACTAGAAAATTCAATCTGGCTTAGAGATTTTGGTTTTCTCGTGGACATTACAGAGAAATTAAACGAACTTAATTTGCAGCTTCAGGGGAGAGACAAAGAACTAGCGGAAATTATTTCTGATATAAAAGCATTTATCAAAAAGCTGGAGTTTTGGGAACAAAAGCTAATTAACCGCGGTTCCAAGCATTTTCCTATTCTTTCAGAAAAAATATCTCAAAATCCATTAGAACCCTATGACAACAAATATCATGTAGAAATAATTTTTACCCTGAAGAGTAAATTCAAAAATCGTTTCAAGGATTTCAATGAAATGGCTTTAGTAGCGCAGTTTGTTGTTTCACTCTTTATGGAAATTGATATCCAGCAGTTTGCAGCTTGTGTTATGCAGAACTTTGGCGAAGACATCGCTGCAACAGAAATGGAAGTCATTGCCGTGATGCCTTGAAAGTGAAAGCATTATTCAGTTCACCTATTTGTGTGAATCTTCTTTTTCCAATATGAAGTTTATTAAGAACAAATATCGCAATCGACTTACAGATGAACATTTGGATAATTGTATTCGAATGGCTGCATCAAATTATACTGCAAACATTAAAAAAATTATCGATGAGTCTGAGTGTCAGCCTTCTCATTGAACGTGTTTTTTTTATTTTTCAATGTTTATGATAGTGCGTTACTTTTTTGTTGTTATTATTAACTATTTTTAAATCATACGTGACATGCCGTTGTGGCTGGATAAAAGTTTGTGTTTATTTTTCAAATACCTTCGTTTGATAGGTACTTCGATACTAGTAATATTAGTTATTTTGTTATTAGTTTATTATTAGTACCTATCTATTATGTATTACCAGTTAAACAGTAAAATAAATACATATAAGATAGATTAACTGTGGATTATTTCATTTACGTTGCGTTACGTGGCTTCCGTGTGGGTAGCTTGCTGTTTATTCCAAAATTAACAAAGTAGCTCAATACATTGAAGAGGTTGGCGACCACTATTCTACACCATAAATATAAATATTACATTTGAAAAACATTAATTCTATGTTAAATAGCCTGCTATGCAATAAGATCTGCTTTGAAGGAAATCAATTTGGTATCTTCCAAAATAACATATTTTTTTTTTGTTCGAGTCTCATCTTCGATACGACCTTTTTTTTGGGATTCTAGTACAGCTAAAAAGAGCAATACGGTATCTTTTTTGCCTCAGTAGAATAACACATTGCAAAAGCTACTTCAAAAATCACGGGATTTTAACTCTTCCCTCTTTATATATTCTAGAACTGTTTGCTTAATTCGTAAACACCTACATGTTTTTCCAGCAAGACCTAATCATAACTACTCAACTAGAAATTGAAGCTTTGATGTGTATTTACCGATCTTGTCCACTGAGTAAATCTACAACTTCTTTCCGTAAGTTCCATAGTTTTTCTTCTGGTATCCTTGCAGGATTTCAATTGTCATTTAATTATTATTACTAATGAAGTAAAAATAAATAAATTAAAAAACTAGCAACTGCATTTTACAGCAGTTATTTACTCTTAGCATCCTCCATAAACTCTTTCTTGATTTATTTCTGTGGTACTGTCTGCCATCATGGGACCTGATGCTATGTATGTAAAATTAATTTCATCAGATGGTCATGAATTTATAGTTAAAAGAGAACACGCTCTTATATCTGGCACTATCAAAGCCATGTTAAGTGGCCCTGGGCAGTTTGCCGAAAATGAAGCAAATGAAGTTAACTTTAGAGAAATCCCATACCATGTACTACAAAAGGTCTGCATGTACTTTACCTACAAAGTTCGTTACACAAACAGCTCCACAGAGATACCTGAATTTTCTATTGCTCCAGAAATTGCACTAGAATTATTGATGACTGCTAATTTCTTAGACTGTTAAATTATTTATTCTAAAAAATGGGGGTTGTTAATTACTTAGCTGTAAAATGCAGTTGCTAGTTTTTTAATTTATTTGGTGATATCATCAAAATATATTTACGTTGGTTACATTCGTCAAGACCGTTGAAGTTGAAATCATCAAAAAATTTTTTAGTGGTTTGTTAGTTTGTGTTAAGTGAAGTACAATTTTGTCTGTATACAGGGTGGTCCTTAAGTAATTGTACAAAAAGAAACAGTAGATTCTACACTTTAAAAAATTACGATTTAAGCTAAATTGCTTTAATAAAATGTTGATATTAAGAAAGATACAGGGTGTTAAAGTGCAAATTTAAAATTTTATTTTTGGCTATAACTTTCATGTTTGTAAACATTTATGCACAAAAATTTACAACTGGGTACTTTTAAATATGAGAAATTATAATTTGATGCACACTTTGATGTAGCGGATAGAGGGCGCCACATATGCCACATATGTGGCATAAATTTGCACTTAACTTTTTTGCTCTTTGAGTGAACTGTATTTGTGATACAAAATATTAAAGATATATTATTTCAACAAAAAAAAGGTATACCTGTTAATAACTTTTAAACTCAATAGTTTACGAGATAATCGCATTTTACAAACCAGCTGCATATTTCTGAGTTAAGGCAATTACCCCAGGCAACGAAGGAAAAATAGACAAAAACATTAATAAATCTAAATTTTGGTATAAAATACCAATAACTAAAGTTAATAGTTAACGAAATATTAAATAAAATAAATATATCAGCAGGATAATTAATAATAGGATATGACAAAAAACAGAATAATAGGATTTTACATCAAACATTTTATATTTTATGTTAAATTAAAGTCGTAATCAAAACATTTTGTTTACAAACCAAATTAAGAAATAGTTAAACTAAATTACTAAACTTTTTGTTAAAGTAAGTGTTCGATATGTCTACCATTTTCATTAATTCATTTGTCAATATATTCCATAAAAATCATCTCATATTAAATAGCATCATTGGTTCTAAAGAAACTGTTGCAGTATTTATTTCTTCCTATATTTGGTTGCAAATGTTTATGGCATTCTTATAGACACGTTGTTTTAATACGCCCCATACACCAAAATCAAACGGATTAAATTCTGGGCTACGTGGTGGCTATAATGTATAATGGACGAATCTATATCCAAATCTTATAGTATATTATGTCGCAAAGGTTAAATAATGTATTAAACTGTGATGTATCTCATTCATTGGTTACTTATATACACTCATATAAGCTTACGAGTAACTATAATTACATATCGAACAAATGGACTATTATGATAATGATGATAATATTATGAACTAACGAACTAATATTATGCTGAACTAAATTGCCTGTTTGTTTACTATATTTATAACAATATCGGTTATTAGGCCAACGATGATGTTTTTGTAAAAATGCTGAGTCTTTAAGGTAAGATTTGTAGCAAAAGTATTATGAAACAAGACACGTGTGTTATTTCATACCTGTGCTTTAGTTTCCATTTGTCATAATAAAAATGGGTAAACAACAATTTACGTAATGAATAATAAGTATTATTTTGGGTTTTTTTATAAATTAAATAATTATATCAATATCTCACCACATTGCCAAGGAATATGACTGCCACGTCCAATCCAACGTTCAGAAAAGGTATATTTAACTATGTTCTCAACGCCTTCTGTCTAGAATGTGGTGGTGTACCATCTTACATAAACCATATATTTTGGTTTTTCAGAATTTTACAATAGGGAAAAAGTAATACAACGCCAGTAGGTATAGAAATTTAAGAAGCGATAGAAAAGGGAAATTGTATACATGATGACGGCCAGCGTCTGAATACGGACACGGCACCTAAAGAAGAAGATGAAGACTCTGAGATAGCGCG
>NW_027312523.1:0-28825 GCF_040954645.1 Diabrotica undecimpunctata | reverse complement strand
ACGCGCTATCTCAGAGTTGATCACTTTCTCCTTTAGTTTGCGCAATGTACATGTAAGAGAAATTGGTCTGTAGGAATTTGGATCAGTTGCAGGTTTGCCATGGTATTTAACAGGAATAATTATGGATTTTTGCCACAAATTTGGAAATGATTTCCTTTCTAAAAAATGAGTCAATGTAAGAAGGCAAATATTTTAACATCTTCTTCTTCTTATGATGCCTATCCGTTACGGATATTGGACACTAACATGGCTATTCTGACTTTGTTGACGGCTGCCCTGAAAAGTCCGGTAGTGGTTAAGTTAAACCATTTTCGCAGGTTATGCAGCCAAGATATTCTTCTTCGTCCTGGACCTCTTTTCCCATGTACTTTACCTTGAAGTATGGTCCGAAGTTGGCCATATCGTTGTTCATTGCGCATTATATGGCCCAGGTATTCTAGCTTGCGACGTTTTATAGTAACGACGAGTTCGTGCTCTTTATCCATTTTATGTAGTACTTCTTCGTTGGAAACCGTGTCTATCCAGGAAATCTATAGACGCATGTTGAGGACGCATTTGAGCACCACATCTCAAATGCTTCAAGTCTCTTCAGTGATACTTCAGTTAAGGTCCATGACTCCACGCCATATAAAAGAACGGAGAATACGTAGCATTTTAATAAACGAACTTTTATTTCCAATTTTATATCGTGGCTGTTGAAGATTTTTTTTAATTTGACGAAAGCTGATCTTGGTATTTGGTTTTTTTGATGTTAAAATCAAGCCCAAACCTGCTACTTACTTTTGCCACCCTGGAGACAAGTGTCTGCAGACCTTCAAGACTGTCTGCAAAAATTTTAACCTAACAAGACAAAAAGAAGTATTTAAAGATTAAGAGATCTTTACCAAATATACTTAGATCAGTATCTGCAACAACAAGAATATAAGATCATGTATTGAAAAAGCAGTTTATAAGACTCTAGCCAAAAAAATGAGAAAAAGAAACGATTTCAACAATGAATTCAGCTAGTGAAATATTCGGTAATTGAAAATAAACAGGGGTGTTACAGCAGACAAGAGAAAAGTTAAAAAAAAAGGTCGGAAAGGACAGTAAACATTGTTTTAAGATAAACACATCAAGCATCATGGTAGAATTCTATTATGTAGTAGAATTGAACATGGTTTACATGAAAGACAAACTTTCAATTTCAAACTGATATAAAAAATAAATAGAATAGAAACAGATACCATTTGCTTGTAAGTAATTAATGAACCAATATTGTTGCCGACGTAAACAATCGGCACATAAAACATACTGCTTAAAAAGGACACAATACGGTAATCGTCTCCACCCTGTACAATATGGAGATGATAACGTGCCATCTGTGGTATGCAATATGCACGGCCAACGTGATTTATTACCTTTCATTCTTTTCGTTGATGTTTTGCCGGGTACATTACCCACCGTTCTCTCGGCCTACGTTATTTCTCCTCGTTTCCATTTGTCTTCACAATTTTTGACAGATGCGGTCGTCGGCAATGAGTGCAACTCTCTTTTAATGACTTTTATAAACGATTTTTTATGCGAATATGCATACCAATGAAGCGAGAATAATAAAAGTGATGCTGAGCTGTTTATAAATCATAATGATATTTGTAAAAAGAAGAGTTTCCATTGAAAATTAAGAATTTGTTGACAAATTTTTAGTGAAAATCTTTTTTGAATAGTATTTGTTTATAGAATATTTGATCAATATATTCGTTATTGCTCTTCAGCTAATTAGAATGTACCGTGATGTTGATGAAAGATTTAGACATTCGTCAAAATTCACGTCAAAAAGATAACTCAAGCTTTTTTGAATATAAAAGTATAAAAAACTGCAATTTTTCGTTCGTGTCTGAAAATTTTTATTTATATTTACTTAATAATATATTTAAACTTACCAATACTATTGAAGTATTAAGCTTACCTGAAACAAAAAAATATATACATAAACAGGCCTGTAAATGCCTAAATAATTATATAGTCCAGTCGTCAGAGATTTAATCTCTAAAAACAAGACGAACAAGCTGAATTTTGATAAGAATGTCAATTTTGGAACTCCAAAAAAGATGCAAAAGTTTACCTCTCCTACCCCTGACTTTCCTATAAAATGGAAAACTTCATAAAACTACCACTTAACCCTAGAGCACTAACCATTCGTAAAATTTACGAACGCTGAAGATTTGGCAACCTTGCATGAATTGTAGAAGAGTAAGAACAGCTATGGTAATCAGTTTTTTATCTTGGTATTATTATTTTATTTTCTCATTCACAGACAATTTAATTAAAAAATGGCTGATAAAAGACCCTTAACCCAATGAGAATTGGAATTGGGGGCCGAAAAAATATTGATATGTGAATTAGACGATGGTAGCTATAATAAAATGATGATACTTCTAGTAATTCAGAAAGTGAAGACAGTGCAAAATTGTTTTCGTCTGAATCAGAATGCAAGCCAAAATTTTCAAAAAGCAGCGATTTTGAGAGTAGCAGTACTAAAACGAGAAAGAGAAAAAGCCTAGTAACCACTCTACTTCTGTTTCTATGCCTAGCACTTCATGCAATCAGAGATTTCTTCTGTGGAAACCGACATTCAAGAAGACCATCGATTTCAGCAAATAATAACTCAGCCTCTTTAAAACGAAAAAGGTAATGCAGAAGTATGTTTTCAACAAGTCGAAGAGCGAGAAACCGAAAACATTGTGGACGAATCTGAAGTATACTAACCGTATTCTGAAACGTACTACAAAAAGGAATATTGCAATACTAAGAGCAATGCAGTATATAAGCAGTATAAACAATAACGGAGAGAAATTTCTAATCGTTACAGACAGAAAAAGTGCTTTACTTAATCTGAAAAGATTGAAGGACATATCAAACTACACATATATTAACATTATTAAAGCATATATCGCACTTCTTAAGTCTAAGGGCAAACAAATATCATTTTGTTGGGTAAAAGCTCACTCTAATCTTAAATATAATGAAATAGTAGATACTTGCGCTAAGAAGGCCACCGAACAAGAAAATGAAAGTGAATATAAATTAACATTAAATGATGTTTACGCTTATATTACCACCAATAAAACCAAAACCTGGCAACAATGGTATAACAACTCAACTAAAGGGCTATTCTACAAAAACATACAAAAAAATATTCCAGCTAAATCATGGTTTAATCATTACCACGGCGAAAAAATCGTTGTTTCATACATATGCAGACTTAGATTTGGACACTGCCTAGTTCCAAAACCTAATGGATTAAGTCAACAGTCAGGAAATTCGATGACACACACACACACACACACACACACACACAAAAAGGAATATTTTGTATATTGTTCAAGGACCACCTGGACAGGCAAAATATGCTTATACACCATTAGATGTATTTCAGTGTTTAATGAACTATTATATTATGTTCAAAAAAATTCTGTTGCACACCAATGAGCACAAAGTCTAAACATTTTATGGACAAAGCTAAAAAAAAATCAGTCAAAAAGTACAAAAAGTATAAAAAGTATAAAACAAAAACAAATATAATAAAAAACAGAACAATAAAATTTTAAATTAGTAAAATTATTATATCACTTACATAATTTGTACAGACAACAACAAATGAGACAAATTGTAGCCACTGCTTGAGACACCCAAATGTAATTATAAACAATACTAATTTTGTTTCTTTGTTATACATTAAGAAACTCGTCAACTGAATAATATGGTCTTTCAGAGAGATAGATTTTTGTCATCTTACAAAACTTAATGAAAGATGTTGCGGATTTAATTTCTCTTGGAAGATGATTATAAAGTTTTTTTGCACTATATAGAATAGAATTCTTTACTAGCTGAGTAAACGGGATCGGTAAATAAACGTTACAATCCGAATTTCTAATGGAGTAGCCACGATCAGGTCTATCGGGAAAAATGTTTAGATGCTTGCGAATCAAACAAACCGTTTCCAAAATAAACAAAGAGGGAAGCGTCAAAATTTCGTGATTTTTCAAGTAGGTCTTGCAATGAGTTGTTTGTTTGAAACCAAATAGATAACGAATTGCTCTTTTTTGCAACTTAAAAATAGTGTCAAATTGGGCCGCTGTACTAGAACCCCAAAATGGAAGCCCATATCGAAGATGGGACTCGAACAATAAGAAATATGCCATTTTGACAAAAGATAAATTCAGTTCTTTCGAAACAGATCTTATTGCAAAGCAAGCTGAGGCTAGTTTATTCCTTAAGGAGTCAGTATGCAAGGACCATTTAAAAATACCTAGAAATTTCACGGAATTAACGATACTGATTTAGCTCTCATTCAAAAACAAGGGTTGAATGACTCCTTTATAAGATGAGGCTACTGTCTTATCCACGTTAAAGCTAAGTAAGTTGGAGTCTGACCAAGCCTTGATTATAAGCAAACCAGCGGTTATAATTGAATAAAGCGTTGAAATATTAGAGCTGCTCCAAGTAATACTGGTATCATCAGTAAATAGAAAAATGTTTATTTTAATTTTCAATTAATTTTCATTAATGAAAAGTAAAAAAAGAATGGGACCTAATACTGAACCTTGCGGTACTCCACACTCAATGTCTTTACAACTAGAGTCGCTGTCTTTAATTCTAACCAATTGTTTCCTACCTACCAAGTAAGTTTTGAAAAAATTCAAAGACACACCCCGAATTCCATAGAAAGTTAATTTTTTTAATAGAATGTCGTGATTTACGCAGTCAAAGGCTTTGGAATAGGCGCAGAAAACGGTGGCGGAGGAGAGGTTACTATTTAGTGATAGATATACCTCATGTAACACAGAAAACATGGCATCACTAGTACATTTATAAGACAAAAAGGCCGAACTGATTTTGCGATAAAATATTATGTTTAAGGAGAAAGGGCATAAGTCGAACTTTTATAAGCCTTTCAATAATTTTTGATAGTGCTGGTAACAAGGCAATAGGTCTATAGTTGCAGGCATCAGATTTGTCTCCACCTTTATGGACTTTTTATGAAGAATGGACCTTCTCTCAGAAACAACTCTTGAAGCGACCAGCAAAATTGGATGTCACTTACGCGTGCGAAATCAATTTTTTAAATAAAATTTGTATCCACTCTAGGGTAAAAATTGATATCTTTCGAACAGATTGTCCTATCAACAAAAAGCAAAATGTGTTTTAAAGGTGAATTTGCCATGTTTTTCGATTGTCAAGAGATCAATAATAAAATTTATAACTTCCACTGACAGGTCGCTATGGAATTTTCATTATTGGAGCACAATCTTTAAAACCTATAAGATAAAATTTCAATTTTGACTTTTGCCAACAAATATGAGGCATTTGAAATATTCCTAATAAATGTTCACATTATAAACTATCTTACGTCACGGGAAATGCTTCCACGAAGACAATTTTTAATGGAGTTATTTCGAAAAACGTACCTAAATAATATAAAAAAGCAATTTTAAAAGTTTTAGATTATTTGTAACGTGAAAATTTAAATTAAGTATTTCTTAGGCATATTTTAAATGCCTCATATTGGTCGCCAAAACTCAAAATCACAATTTCATGAATTGTTATAAACATTTATGTTATAGGTTATGAATTATTTTGTAAATATTACATATATTCCCTAAATTTACTAAATCAATTGTAAAACTTTATTTTTTACGTCAATAAACCCTTCAGATTGAGACTTGAATACATTAAAAATAACATTTTTCTCCAAATAAAATATTTTTTTATTTATTTTACAAGCTTTTTCCAAAATTTAGCAGCTGCGCTATTGTAAACTTTCCCTTATATAATACTAAACACTTTTAACTACCAATTGCTAAATTTTTATCCTATAAATAGGATATTAGGTATATCTTGACTTTTTTTAATGAATTCATTAAAGACTTTATAATATTTTTGAGAAAAACTTCACTCAAAACCTCATATTGAGCGCAATGACCATTATAGATCAACATGCTCGTTCAAATATATGGTCTGTGCTGCTGAGTGATTTATCTCTGTAATATACAAATTAAATAGAAACAGTAAACAGAGATGTTTATGCATGTTTTGGAGCAAACTCTAAATACATTTCAATTATAGATTAATAAGCATATGTGTTTTACATCGATGCACGATACAACGCAGAGTCGAATAATGGACAAAGTTTAATTGAAATTTAATTAAAATATCTCTATAAATGTTTTAAAAGGAGCGATATTAATTTTTATTTCTGCGTTAATGTCAAAATTTAAAAAAAACTGCAATACCTAAAACTTAAAATTATATTTTCTTAATGGATCATCATTATCATCTTCTATAGTATATTTTTATGTATGAGAGAGTAATAAAACAATAAATTAGGTATGCAAATCCCTAAACTGTTGATACGGGTGACTCAATGAAAAACAGATATTTGTCAACAAGTTTACAGAAGTATATAGGAAAACAATTTTAAATTTAGTATGACCACCAGGTATAAAGGTTGGAGCAGAATAGAATACAATAGTTGTGAGGTTTACTAATCCCTAAATAAGGTTGCCAGTGTCGGAGTGATGGAGGTTAACAGGTACTAATGAATTTGCAAGAAATGTAAGATGTTTATTTTATTGGTTATATATAACCAATAACATACGTCAAATAACTGTCAAAGTTAAACTTGATAATTAAAAGTTCTCCTATTAGTTTTTAATAATTGTGTGTATATTAAACAGTATTTAATAGTTATATTACAATTAAAAAGTATTCAAGATTCCCATTCCGGTAGCCAACGGAGTGGTACGGTGGTTAACGTGTACGGAGTGTGTGTAAATAGCTCCCCCCTAAATGGGGGAAGCTTTAAAAAGAAAGACGCCGTTAGGTGTAACTATTAACCAGACAATGAGTGCAAATAACTCTAAAAGTGATGCGGAGTCAGGAAATTATTTATCGGTCCCCGTACAAGACATGGATACCACTTTAAGTTCTGAGACAACAGCTGAAACCAGTCGTCAGGTCATTAGTGATAAAGAAAAGTATATTTATAAACAAAATAAAACACCTAAAGTTTTTAATCTAAGAAATGGAGATAAGTATAATTTGAGTAATATTTGTGTTTTTATCGAACGAAAAAATATTGAAAATGCCGGCCGTCTTCATCCCTTATTTGTGGGAGATATCTTACACAAAAAACTAAATGTTAACAATATTAACCAAATTAGATCTGTTGGAAAAAATAGAATAAAAGTTAGTCTAAAAACATGTTCTGATGCCAATGCTTTAGTAAACAATCCTCTTTTATCAGAAAATGATCTTGTAGCGTTTATACCAAATCATTTATTAGAAATTAAGGGTTTGATAAAAGATATTGATACTCAATTCGATACGAAATATATTTTAGATATCATAAAATCTCCTTCAACAGTAGTTGATGTTAAACGTACACATCGTAGAATAGAAAAGGATGGTGATATACAGTATGTCCCCAAAAAAACCATTATTGTAACTTTTGAAGGGAACACTTTACCTAATTATATTTCAATAAATAGTGTATATTTTTCGGTGGAGCGGTTTTTTAGCAGAGTTACACAGTGCTTCAGATGTCTACGCTATGGTCACATTTCTAGGCAATGTAAAAATATTGAAGAGTTATGTATTAAGTGTAGTAATGTAAAAGCTGAAAATCATGTTTGTCACGATTCAGAAATTCGCTGTTTATATTGTAAAACAAATGACCACGTTTCTATTTCAAGAAAATGTCCTCATTATGAAAAACAACGTAAAATTAAGAATGTTATGGTTGAACAAAATATTTCCTTTATTGAGGCAAAAGAATATTGTGAAATGTCTTATTCTGGTATATCTGTAAACAATAGTTTTTCTATTTTATCCAACTCCAATTTTCCGCCTTTACCAGCGATTGAATCTAAGTCTGGAAATTCTAACTCCCTTTTACACTCAAATTTTAAGAATAATAGCAATTACGTTTTGCCCTCCCATCCTACACGAAGTCCTACCGGCCATAGCAATAAAAAACGTCGAATTTCTAATGACACTCCTCCTCCACAACCGATGTTTCCGTTTCAGTTTGGCCCTAATCAACCACTGCCTCGAAATAATAATCCACCAAATTATCAAAATTTAAATAACAAAAACATTGTAAAGTCAATTGCAGATTTTATAGTTGAATTTTTAAAAGGTATTTATACCATTGAAGATATCAAAAATTTGAATAATGATTTAATTCAAACAGGAATAAATAAAGTGTTGGAGGACACATGTAAAAAGTAACCTTCACTCCATTACCAAAGACATTAAATATTTGTCAGTGGAATGCACGTTCTGCTGTTTCGAATAAAAATAGTCTAATGCATTATCTTGTAAATAATAATATTGATGTAGCAATAATAAGTGAAACATGGTTTAAACCCAAAAAAGTATATAGTTTCGTAGGTTATAATGTAATTCGTAAAGATAGACAAGATGGTTTTTCAGGAATTTGCATTTTGGTCAAAAAGTCGATTTCACACCTAGAATTAAGCATAGTTTCCAATTTTAATGTCGATCTTCTTGTTTGTGGTATTAATATCAAATTCAACAATAAAACTTTAAGTATAATTTCCGTTTATAGGTCACCGGATATTAAAACCAACACAACTGATTGGGTAAATATTTTTTCGCAGTTTTCAACTCCATGTATTATTGGTGGGGATTTTAACGCGCATCATGCTACTTGGGGATCCCATAAAAACGATTCTATTGGTAAACAACTCATTGAAGCAAGCAATAATTGTGATTTTGTAGTTATGAATACTGGCGAACCCACGTGTATTACCCGGCCAGGATGCAATGATTCTATGATAGATGTTACCTTTTGCTCCTCGGACGTAGCTAGTGATATAGATTGGGCAGTTTACTCTGACACACTTGGATCGAATCATTTTATGATAAAAATAACTCTTGCAATGCAGCAAATTCCGCAGGACATCACAATTCCGCGATATAGATGGAACCTAAAAGGAGCTAATTGGGAACAATATAAAGAGTTTGTGGAAGACTACTTTTATAACTTTACTGATGCAGAATATCCAACCACCAAAGAAAAATATGCATTCTTAATCAATTGTATAAATAATGCGGCACAAAGAACTTTAAAAGAATACAGACCGTTTAAGTGCAAAAATCGAACACCTTCACCTTGGTGGGATGCAGAATGTGACAACATAATTTCTGAAAGGAAACATGTACTGCAAGTATACAAAGAAAACCCCACAAAAGATAATTTTCTTGCATACCAAAAATGCATGGCACTTACTAAACGAACATTAAAAGAAAAAGCTAAAAAAAGTTGGATTGAATGGTGTTCCAATCTCAACAAAAATACTCCAACTAGCATGATATGGAAACAAGCAAAAAAAATGAATCGTAAAACAATAAACATTGGTAAGCCACATAATGATGATTTAATAGATGAGTTTTTTAATCATGTAGCTCCCCAGACTGTTCCTTTCACTGTAAATATCGAACATACGATCTTAGATAAAAAACATTTTTTGGCAAATAATTTTCACATTAATGAACTAAATTATGCTTTAAGAAATAAAAAATGTACTGCCCCGGGTTTTGATCAAATAAAATATCCGATGTTAGAGAACCTACCAATTATAGCAAAAAGTTTTCTTCTACAAATTTTTGATGAGATGCTTGCAGGTGAGTGCATTGAAGATTTTAGGAAAATTATAATCACACCGATTCCTAAACAAGGTAAAGACCCTAACTTGGCCCATTCTTATAGACCAATTTCTCTGCTATCATGTGTGCAAAAAACTTTCGAACGTATGATAAAACATAGGCTGGAATGGTGGCTACATAAAAAAGACCTGCTTACGCCCTGTCAATTTGCATACAAAAGAGGAGTGGGTACGCTAGATGCACTTACAACCTTAGTAACAAATATTCAAAATAATTTCTCTAGAAATAACTTTCTTCCAACAATTTTTATTGATATTGAGAAAGCATATGACACCTTAAACTTAAATATTTTGAGTAAAAAAATGATTATTGATTTTAACATTCCTAAGGCAATAGTGTATGCTATTATCGGATTATATTCAGAAAGACATGTTTATGTCAGGGATTTTAACAACCATTTATTAGGCCCAAGATATGTTTTCACAGGAATTCCACAAGGAGCTGTCTTAAGTCCTTTTCTTTTCAATTTATACACAGCTGACCTACATAAATTAAAGTTGGAAAAATATCCTTTTAAGATCATCCAATATACTCTGAGATAGCGCGTTACTGTGAAACAAAGAAGAGAGATGAAGCTTTTGGATTTTTAATGGATACCTACAACGTTGTAGAAATATGGTTGGAAGAAAATCACCTTCAGCTGTCGGCCACAAAATCAGCAGTGACCATTTTCAGTAGACATAATATTCCCAATATCGAAACATTTATAGTAAAACAGCGAGAAATTCCTTTAAAAAGGTAATTAATATTGGGCATTATACTGGATCACAGCTCACATGGAAATTTCACATAGAATATAGTTAAATAGATGTGAAAAAGCCTAAACTTTCTGAAAATGACAACTAAAACTTGGGTGGGGAACGATGTTCAGACTTCCTTACTTTTTTATAGAACTTACATTCGCTCTATCATAGATTATGGATGTTGGTTATATGGATCTGCCAGCAAGAACTTACTAAACAAATTAAACATATTTATAAACCAGTGTTTGCGTATCTGTATTGGTGCCATGAAGACAACTCCCATTGAGCCCCTTTATGTGAAGCACGTGAGCCTCCAATTTCTCTTAGAAGACATTTCTTGGCCGAAAAATTTTTATTGAAAATTAAACACCAGAACACTTTCCTTATACCGAATTAACAAATTTAAACAATTATGATTTACGAATAAATATTGGATTAAGAAAAATTCTCCAACCCTATGTGAAGCTCTTAGAGAAAACACAGTTTGTGCTGATGAAGCTATTAATTTAAAATCACACACAGATATAAATGATTTTGAAGCTCTTTTTTATAGCGTTAAATTTATTAAACCAATTATGTTAACACTGGAAGAGCAAATAACAACATTATAACAAGCATCTTATCCAATTGGGATTACTACAGTACTATCTACACGGATGCCTCCAAATCAGAAGACGGTACAGGATGTGCCTTTTACATCCCCATGGAGAAGGTAGAAAAAATGTTCAAATTAAAAGCAAATATTTCCATATTTAGTGCGGAAGCAATTGCCATATATCAAGCCCTACTTTTTGTTTCTAACAGAGATTCCTCCGTTATTATTGTTTCAGATTCCATGTCAGTTCTCACAGCCATTAACCAACCTTTTGTTCAACCTCATACTCCAATCCCTACCTAATATTAATTAAAAAATTAGTTAAACACTTTAAGGAAAATAAAAAAAAAAATGTGATATTTATATGGGCCAAAGCACACAGTGGAATTAAACATAATGAACATGTGGACAACTAGCCAAATTAAGTATTTATTCAGTGGATACCACAGAATTTCTACCCAGTATTTCTGATTTGGTTGCTTCACGCAAGGCAGTTTTAAAATATAAATGGAGTGACCTATGGTCTGAGTTTTGTTTTACCAACCCAAATAGATACACTTCTTTACACACAACTGTCCCTGTTGCACATTGGCACAGAACTTATAATGTCCCTAGGCGTTATATAACAACCATATCTAGGCTTAAATTTGGACATGCTTTTTTTCCTGCTCATCTTGCAAGGATTCATGTGATCGAGAGTAAAAACTGTTTGGAATGTGGAGTAGAAGGTGACCTAGATCATGTAATTTTTGGTGTGTGCTACATATAATTTGGAATCCACCTTATTATATAATAATATAGTTCGTATTACCGGTAAATCTCCGTTTAACGTTTTATCTGCCCTAGCGACTCAAAATAGATTAATTTACGATTGCATAATCGATTTTTTGACCAAATGTAATATTTTTCTTTAGTTAAAAAATTGGTTTTTACTTTTTACCTTTGTTTTCTCTCCTTTATATGTTTAATCCTATTTACCGTGGCCTAGTTCTCCTGTGTATGTTATATATTATAATGTCCTGATGGTCCCCTGGACGTGAAACGAGTGACCCATGTTATTGTATATGTTTATGGATTATATGGTGTATGTATTATTTATATTTTTCTCTTCTTTTTGTTAAATGTTGTAAATTTATCTATTTTAGTCTATTCGATTGCAAATAACTCAAAAACTTTTTACTGTACCTAATGAGATTAAAAGATCATGTAACTGGCTGTATGGCAAACTGCCGAAGCCATATAAAAAAAAAAAAAAAAAAAAAAAAAAAAATATAACCAATAAAAGTTTAATAAGTACCTACCTATTTGCAAAATAAAGTTTAATTCTTTAGATAAAATAAAACGTTTTATTTTATCTGAAATGAGTGCATTCCACGAAGTAAGGGTTTCAACAATCAAACATTTAATTCTTTAATTCCAGGAATCTACGACAGTAATTGACTAGATAATTACCTTCTAAACTTATTCCACAGAAAATGTGATAGTGGGTTTTTCCATTTTGTATATAGGAAGGTCCAAGTGGCGTATTCAAAATTCTTAACAGTTCACTAAAAGTAGGTACTTCAGTTGCAAGGTGCAGTTTATTGTGTATACTAGTGTTATGGAAAATTTGGAAGTGCCGTGTAACGCCGAAAAATTTGTCCTCTAACAGTTAATGAAAAAACATTATATTTAATTGTTTTAAATCATTTACAGACAAACGTTTATGTGAAAGTGTTGATGAGACCGTTGAGTTAGTTAGCAGTACACTTGGTGTTGGGAAATCTACGATTTACAGAGTTATTAAAGAAGAGAAATGTGGTAGTTTTCAAATGCCACGTATGCTCCAGGGAAACCAAAATTTCAAATAGAATATCATTTTAAAGAAGGACTTCGACGGAAAGTGCATGAATTCTTCTTTAGACAAGAATTTCCAACATTGGATAAAGCTCTTGTCTCAGTTCGAGATGATAAGGATTACCCAGAAATGAGTCGAAGTACGTTATGGAAACTTTTAAAAGAATAGGCTTCCGCTGGAAAAAGAATCCCAGAAAGTCTATTTTATTAGAAAGAAGCGATATTGTCATATGGAGAAGACATTTTCTAAGAACCATAAGGAAATGAGAAACCAAAAAGAAAAATATTTTATCTTGATGAAACATGGATCAACGAGGGTCATACACCAAATAAATTTTGGCAGGATGAAACTGTTACAAGTCAAAGGCACGCTTTTGTAAATAACTTATCTACTGGTTTAAACCCACGATCAGGAAGGGACGCAGGCTGATAATAGTACACATTGGCAGTTCAGACGGTTTTGTTGAAGTTTATTAACTTTTGAATCAACTCGTACCGGTGACTACCATGAAGACATGAACGCTGATGTCTTTCAAGAATGGTTCGAACAAATGATAAATCTTCTTCCTAAGAACTGTGTAATAGTAATGGATAATGCAAGTTATCACTCCAGACTTATAGAAGGACTGCCCACAACCAAGTGGTTAAAAAAGACTTGCAGAATTGGCTGAGTTCAAAAATATTACGTACCATCCGGATCTATAAGAAAGGAACTTTATTCGTTGTGTGCCCTTCATAAAGAAAAATTTAAAAAATACGAATTGATAAAATTGCCAAAAATCGTGGAATGACAGTACTTAGATCCCACCCATATCATTGTGAATTAAACCCGATTGAACTGGTATGGGCACAGATAAAGAGCGAAGTTTCAAGAAAAAATACCACTTTTAAAATTCATGATGTTAAACAGTTGTTTTTGGAGGCCGTAAATATGTAAAACCTGAAAACTGGGAAAAGGCAGTAAATCACACTATAAAGAAGAGGAAAAAATGTGGAAGCTGGACATTATTACTGATAAAATGATCGAGCCAGTTATATAAATCTTGGTTTTGAAAGTTCATCTTCTGAATCTGATTTGGATTTGTAACAAGTAGCTGTAAGTTTTATATTAATATTTTTATTCATCTATTTAACATACCTTAGACGGTTTTAAAAACTCTTTTTCTCTTTTGTAATTTTAAAAATTAAAAAAAATGTGAATTTTTATAAACCCTTTTTAATGTAGGCCAGTCAGTTTATTATAGTGTGTGATAAAAGAGGTCACTTTTGTTTACATACACATATCACTTTATAACACTGAAATAATTCATTTATTTTTTACAATTATTCAAAGTAATTTTTCAATTAATCTTGAGCACGCCCATGGAGTGGTCGGAGCTACCATTTAAAATTATGTTAATTACTCTCTCGTTCATAAAAATAAACTATAGCCTGCTATTTTATCCACTGCTGAACAAAGGCGTCCAATAAACTGCTTCAATAAGCTATTTTTAAGCTGCTATAATGCAGTATCACGTTACTTTTTTATATCGTCACTTCTTATGTGACGATAAAAATCGATTAAACCCTGGCCCACATTACCAACAAGTCGGAAAGACCAGGTAATATTAACGTAAATCCGACTGGGTCATACGCGATTAACTAATAGCTACGTGTTCTCCAACAAACAAGAACCAAGTTGTGACAACTGTGATGGAAAATTAACAATCAAACATATATTAGAGAATGAGAAAAGAACATTTCAAACATAAAAAGTTTCTTAACTCAATTAACTTACAAATGTAATACAAATTATTGTTTGCTATCATTGTTTCGTTAATAGCCAATTTGAATAATGCGGTTTTGTTAATAAAAAAACATTAATACAATATCTTACATAGCCTACAGTGACTTAATAGTTTTCTCCAAATAGAAAGATTAATCAACAAACAACGTCTACAAAAACTTCCCCTATTTATCCACATATGCTCGTTCAGCATAAAAATCGTGTACAAAACTTTCGCTTATTCCTATAAAACTCATTTAGACCTTAATAATTCAAGTCCCAGGGTGACACTGACTTTATATTAACAGCCGCCTCATAAATATTTATGAAAAGAAGTCAAGTCCTATCAAAACATATTCTTTACCTACATGGAAGCGCCATTTTTCTTATACACACTAGATCGAGTTACTTTGTTATCCTTTTGTCAGTGGCGGATTTGGAGAGTGTATTCTAACGCCGTAGTGGGATCTTTGGTTTTTCATTTTCGTAATGTCATTTCGCACACGTCTCGGTTCGTCGACTTATAAATATATTTTCCTTGCGATTTAATGTAAGATACGAAAGGTATAAGTTTGTGTCAAGTTTTGACACAAACATTGTACATGGATTTGGCTAGTTCTGTATAAACTATATGATACAATAACCCAAACAGTGTTATTGTTAATAATAATAGTCTTGCGTTAAACTCGATGTTTTTTTTAAGTCTGATAATTATTAAATCTGAAAAATATATGAAGTGATTCTGCTCGACTTCTAGGTAAATCTAATATGACTATGGGGTAATGTATTGTACGATAAGCATTGGTACGGTAAAGATATAGTAAAAGAAACATACCGCCTGATACATGAAACCATCTCTACTACTACTACTATCGGTTTACAGCGTTCTCTGACGCCTTCCGACTCCTAACCGCCATTCTTCTCTATTTAACCATAAGCCGGGAGGGATTTCTCTTTTCTCTAGTTCTTTTTCAATTCTCTCTCTCCAGCTTCTTCTCAACATTCTCCTTTTCTTCTTCCTTCTGGTGTCCACGTCAAAATCTGTTTCTGAATCATGTCATCTGGAATTCTCTGTACATGGCCGTACCATATTAACTGTTTTGTTTTTATGTCATTAACTATTGTATGCTTGACTTCCATCATTTCTCGTATTCTCTCATTTGGTATCCGATCTCTTCTTGATTTGCTTGCTGCTCTTCTCCAGAAATCTATTTCTGTTGCTAGTAAAAGTTTCGCGGTTCTTTGTTTCAGTTTGGTGTTGTATATGAGTTGTTTGTTCGCTTTGGATATTGTTTGGTCCCACAGAATGCCGTTCACTATGGACATGGCTTTTCTACCCTGTATGTTTCTGTCTTTTATAGCAGCATCGAGTGTTCCATCTTGAGTTATCTTAATACCCAGGTACTTGTATTCATCACAGTGTCTAATTTCTACCCCATCGTCTATATAATGGACTGCTTTGTCCCTCAAGTACATATGGTTTCAGTTTTCTTAATGTTGACTTCGAGACCCCATTTGTTATATTCTTCTATTAGCTTCCGAGTCATGTAACTCAAGTCGTCATGATCCTGAGCAATCAGTATTTGGTCATCAGCGAAACATAAGGTATACAGTGTAGTCTCGTCATTGAGAGGGATTCCCATGCCATTACATTTTCTTTTCCACAGCTTGAGTGCTTGTTCCAGATAAATTTTGAAAAGGGTAGGCGAGCTACAGCAACCCTGCTTTAGTCCTTTCGTGACCTTAAATCCCTCAGATATCCTTGATCCAGTTTTAATTTTTGCAGTCGTTCCATTAAAAAGACTTTGGACTGCTTTGATAAGACCATGCTTAATGTTGGTTTGCTGTAGGGTTGACCATAGTTTACTGAGGGGTAGACTGTTATATGCTTTTTGTAAGTCTACGTACACCAGTCCTACGTACACAGTATGTATGTATGAAACCATCTCTAACATTCTAAAAAAAAAGAACCAATGATGATAATAGGAGATTGGAATGCAAAAATAGGAACAACTAAATAGATGATCATTTGAAAGGGACGATAGGTGAGTATGGCTTAGGCGAGCGAAACGAACGAGATAAACGGCTTCTAAAATTTGCCATCGATGTGGATCTTAATATACTAAACACAATGTTTAAACATCATCTGCGGAGATTATTAACATGGTCTTTGCCTGTAGGATGATACAAGAACCAAATAGATTAATTCTACCACACTAAACGATGGAGGAGCTTAATAATCAGTATAAAGACAAAACCAGTTGCAGGCTTTGGTTCCGACCCCAAAATGTTAAAAGCAGAAATTTCGTCATTAAGTTACACAGTAAAAAAATCACAAATATACGACAAAAATTGACTACAAAATACCCGGAAAAGTTTAGAGAAGCATTAGCAGAAGCTGACCTACCAGTAACTACCGGAGGCCCTGACGAAACGTAGGAATACACAAAGAAATGGATCACTAAAACCATCAACAATACCAATTCCAAAGACAAAACAGCTAGGAAAAAACATTGAGTGACTGAAGAGACTCTTAATCTTGTAGAAGAAAGACGAAAACTTAGAAACGGCACATCAAATTCAAAACAAAAAGAAATAGAGATATGCACCATAAATACAACTATATAAACACTTGTGCAAAAGGGACAAAAATAATATTGCCACCTATGCCTCAGAAACTTAAACAATAAAAAAAAACCGATTCAAGAGCTTAATGGCATTTGAAAGTGGGTTTACCGTAAAATGTTGTGCATACCATGGACCGCCCAATAATAAACAAGTCAATTCTAGCAAAACTTAACATAAAAACTAGATTCATCACAACTATCAACCAAATATAATGAGATATTTTGGACATATACTTGCATGGAGGCATGGAGCGAATGATAGTTGAAGGTAAAGTAGCAGGTAAAGATCCAGAGGAAGATTTCCAGTACGATGGTTAGACCAAATAAAGGACATGACTGATTACTCATTTTCAGACACGAAACAATACTCACTAGAGACTCTACTAATCACTGGAGATAGAGATAGTTGGACAAAAATAGTCAAACAAATTACATGACGTCACTACATCCTTACTGAGAAGAAAAGATAGAGGAGGAAGCATGGTCAATTAGTCTGTTAGTTCTAGTAAAGCATACCAATACAGCTCTACGTATCTCCAACAATATAAAAATTGTTTGAAAACTGGATGATTTGTAATGTTTTACTGTATATCAAAAACTTTTTAATAAAAGAAGAAAATTTAAATTTTAGGGATAAGAACATCAGCATGAAAACAAAGAAAAAAATATATAATACCATGACAAGAAGTATCCTCACTTATGGGTGTGAAAATTGGACAATAAATAAGAAAACCAAAAACAAAATAAGAGCACCAGAGATGGAATTCCTAAGGAGAAGCTGCAGAGTAACAAGAAGAGATAGAATAAATAACATGAAGATTAAGAGGAGAATGGGAATGAACTCCGACATAAGAGACTACATCGAATAGAAGAGGTTAACCTGGAACGGACATGTCAGAAGAGCAGACCAAAATCGGTGGATAAATAGAATAACAGAGTGGAGCCCGAAAGGAAGAAGAAGAGAGGCAGACCCCGAAGATCTTTCAGAGATGAAGTGGACGAAGCAATGAGTAGAAGAAACCTACAGGAAGGGGACTGGCTAAACAGGGAAAATTGGAGAAACGGTTGAGTGAAGGAATACAGTGAAAACTGTGGAAATCCTTGTATATATATAGGAAAATTTAGACACTGGTTCCATAGGATTAAACATATCTTTTAAATTAATTAATTATCTTTATTGTGATTATTTGATGGTGGCAATACCGAATCGTAGTCAGAAGCAAAACAAAATTCGTAGTAAAATTTCCACTTTTTGAACTATCGAAATATATTTTAAACTAGGCCACTCAACATCGGAACTAACATATCAGATACATCGTTCACAAATCATTCACAAAAATAAAACGAAACGCCCGATGGCCGGTTTTTAATACAATTCCGATACTGTTTGGAAAAAACTCGTTTGGAGATTTTAATTTGCGGCAAAGTTACGTTTTTCCATTAATATTCATATGAATTCAATTACGCTTTTGATGTAAAACATCTGCTATTTTTAAACTGCAGTATGTGTCTATTGCCGTTTGGCAATTTAATTAAAGTTTTTTGGAAGCAGCGCCTACACAAAGGAGTTTGACCGATTTGATGAAAACAGATAAAAATTATAAACAACCATGCAAATATAATAAATATGGATAATTATTTAAAAAATTAAAATATTTGTTTTCTTAAAGTATTGTTAATGTACAATGTAATATTTTTTAGCTTCAGTACAGGGATAAACTTTGCTGTGCATAATCTTCTTGATCAATGAAAAAATAACAGAATATACAACCAAATGAAAAACAACGCATAGAGATAACGCAGGCCAACGATGAAAAAACTTTTTTGATAAAGTTACCTCTATCTTATTTGCATATTTTGGTGTGAAAATGGTGACCAAGGCAAAGGTTGGACTCCTCACAAAGTATTTGAAGCAAAAAGAGCTTTTAAATTTGCAGTGCCTATGCAATGGAGAGAGTAAAAATATATTTCAAATGATTGTTATTTTTTACTGTTGATTTCTGGACATAACTTCATAAATAAGGTTTATTCTATGCTTTCGTCTGCTATCCGTTCGGTAGAGCATGGACCTGAAACGTACCAGAGCCTACCTCCTTACGTATTGATGACATTTTAAATACTAGTGAATCAGAATCTGATGAAAGTGGGTCCAGGAAGTAATGGAGTTTCAGTGTCCTTTAAAAAATTTACAACCAAAGTTGTTTATTCAAGCTGAGATGACTTAGTAAGATATTTGGGTTTAACAAAGCAATATTCATAATGCTTGGCTCAAGATTAAAATAACTTAATTTGGTGTTGCCTGGTATATCTATTTACAAATACAGGTACACAGGTTAACAGTTTGCTAGTTTTTAGGCAAAAAGGGGATTTGGTCTACTGTCATGATATTGGTGGTCTAATGAATGAGTTTGTTATTGAGTATAATGATGATTGGAGGCTTTTTATAGACTTTTCAAAAACAAGTTTAAAGCAGTACTCTCACACAATAGTAACACTTATGCTTCACTTCCTATTGCTTATCAGTCCACATGATCTGTGGAGATTTAAAAGTTTTTGCATCTACTTGGTTAAAAAAGGGGATTTATCAAGTTTCCATGTTTTATTTGTGAATGGGACAGTACAGGAAGAGGTAAATACAGTTTCACAAAACAATGGTCCATAAAAAATAATTTAACCCCTGGCCAGAAGAACATTTTGTACAAACCTTTGGTAAATCCAAAAAAGATCCTTCTTGCACCTCTAGACGTCAATTTAGGCTTAATGACACAGTTTGTCAGTACTCTGTTCAAAGACAAAGAATGTTTCACGTACTTTAGTGAAAGTTTCCCTATCTACCAGAAGACAATTTAAAAAAAAGGTGTTTTGGTTAACAACTATGAACAGGAAGCTTGGATTACATTCAAAAAGTTGTAACCAAGTTTATTAGGTAATGTGAAAGACCCTAACTACGAGCTTCTTCGTATAGCCATTCACGTCCACATCTGAACATAAGCCTCTTCAAATCTTCCTTTCCATTGTTTTTTATTGTACGCTACTTGTAGCCAATTTTTCCTGGCAGTCCTTTTCAGATCATCTGTCCATCTCATAGGAGGTCTGCCTCTGGGTCTTTTGTGTTGGTATGGTCTCTAGGTTAAAATTGATCTGTGCCATTTGTTTAGATCGCTCCTAGCTACATGTCCAGCGTATTCCCATTTCAACTTTAATGATTTTTGCACCATATCGGTGACTTTGGTTTTCTTTCTTATCCAGTGTTTGTTTTCTTGTCCTTAAGTGATACTTAGCATTGCTCTTTCCATCGCGTGTTGAGTGACTCTAAGTATATTCATATTCTTTTTTGTGATTGTCCATGTTTGTGCCGCATAAGTTAATATCGGAATAATGCATGCATCAAAAACTTTAGATCTAAGATGTAATTGAATTTGTTGATTTCTGAGTATAAAGTTCAGTTTACCGAATGCTGCCCAAGCTAACTTTCTCCTTCTTTTTATTTTTTCAGTTTGAATTCCATATTTATTATTATTTTTTGTCCTAAGTATATATATTCTTCAACTTTTTCTATAACTTTATCGTTTATTATTGTCCACGGTGTCTTCGGAGTGCATGACTTTTGTTTTGTTTAAATTCATTTTTAGTCCTATTTTAGAAGATTCGGTATGTAGTTCTAAAAGCATGTTTGCATTTTTTGTAGGTCAGTAGCTATCAGGATTATGTCATCTGAAAATCGTAGATTACTAAACTCTGAGATAGCGCGTTGAAAATCGTAGATTACTAAGGTAGCGGCTATTGATGTTTATTTCCTTATATTTCCAATTTAGGTTTTTAAAAACGTCCTCCAAAACTAAGGTGAACAGTTTGGGTGATAAAGTATCTATCTGTTTGACTCCCCTGTTTAATGGTACAGGGTTCGTGTGTTCATTTACATTTAGGTAGTATGTAGCTGTAGCTTGGTTCTACGTAGTAGCTACGAGCTTATAGTATCTAATTTATTAGATATGTTTAAAGATTTGGTATGTGTAATTAGCCTCAAAATCCAGTTTTTGCATAACCATCTTGAGTTTTTCCTAAAAATCTGAGTGATGGCAGTGAAGAACAAAGCGAACGATTCGACCAGGATATCAAGGTTATAGAGAAACGATACCAGGGACGTTGGAACACTAACATAATGGGTGATTGCTGTTGGTCATTTCATCGGGAACAGCAAAGTGCCCTTCCATAAGAGAAAAAGCTACTTGAGAAGTTTTACAAAAAAAAAAAAGAGAGAGAAAATACAAAAGCATTGACTCTGGAAATGATTGTACAGACCTATACTAATACAAGATAAGAATTAGATAAAATATATTTATTCTAATAATGTATCATTTTATTGTATTTCGGAATTTTTTTTTTTTTAATTATAATAATGTAGAGTAAACCAGTGTCATATTGTGGGAAAACTGTTGGTGATACGTAAAATCTAATTTCAGATTCTTTTTAGCGCCAAAAAGTAGAATAGAATTCACATTAATTTGTAAGAAAAGTTTTATAAATCTATTTTTTTTAGTCTCTGCAATAAATGAAAATGGACTAACTAAACAAATGCTGAATTACAAAAAGAAATAAAGTAGAAAGAGGAGGATAATCCTTAAACAATGGAGCGAAGTTTACGAGTCATGCTTAAACAGTCAATAAAAACCTAAATCCTGGAATAAAATAGTGCACTGCAAAGGAGGCTAAATCTTTACCTAGGAGGAAAAACAAAAAAATAATGGCTTTGTTTCTTCTCTAAAAGTCTTTTATTACGACATGCTTCGTTGTAGTTTTACCATTTGGTATGTAATAATGAGCAGCCCATTTACAGTAGAGTATTAAAAATGTAGACACTACTTTCTGAGAAATATTAATTAAGTTTTAACGACAACACTGTTGCGAGGTTGTGATAGTAGACAGCTAGCCACTTGATGACACTTTGACCTTTGACCATATTTTTTGGTGAATGCGCGATTTTATGTCAAATGTCACGTTTTATGCCGAATGTCACGTTTTATATCCCTGTTACATAAAAAACTATAATTTTACCTATAACGCACTTTAAAGTACATTCAATTTTAATAAATTTAATTATTTTACTTAATTCGAGCATTTAATTTCTTTTATAGTTGCCTTTTTGGTAGTCCATATAAACAGATAAACTAAATTATTCAGTTGCATTATGCCCGATCCCACATATTTGTTTAGAAATTTTTTAGCGCTAGACTAACTCGTTGAACCTTTAGTATACATATATGAAAAAGCATTTACATAATAAAATCTTTATTACTTTTGTTTATTTAATAATTTAATTAATTTGCTTTATTTTATTGGTATTTATATTTAAAAATCCTTTTGTGTCGCAGTTAAAAAATTATATATACATCTCGCTTGCCCCCTTTCAGCATTATTTATGCTTTTCTTGCGGTCGAACGCGTTATCCAAGAATACGAAACAATGAACGGGGAGAGTGTTGGTGTGAATAAGGCGGGCAAAGTCCAAGCGATAAAAATGAAATATTATATTTGCCGAAACAAAACAACAGAGATTCCTCACATTTTTATTTACCAATTTGACACGAGATATTAACAAAAAATAATTATCCTCGTACAATGGAGTGGAACTGAATGTGATGATGTTATTTTCTTTTTTTTTTTAAATTAGCAGGCCTATAAAATCGGTTGTAAGGTCCTTGAATCATCATAAAATATTCACTAAAAAGTATATCTATATATATATATATATATATATATATATATTATATATATATATATATATATATATATATATATATATATGTATATAATATATATATATATATATACATATATATATATATATATATATATATATATATATATATATATATATATATATATATATATGTATGTAAAAGAATAGCCCAGAGGACAGAAAACGATATTATTATATCGTTTTCGTTCACGGCCCCCAAAGTAGGTGGCGCCTTTGTAAGCTAACTACTGTTGTAGTGAAGTTTTGGGAGACATTCTTTGGACTTTCCGAGTTTGAATTTGTATCAGCCCAAGTGTCTGATGAGGCTGGGATAAGCCAAAATGAGTTATAACACTTTATTGATACCGAACGATGCACCATATACCTATATACCTAATTCTGTTTCTCTTTCTGCTCTCTCTTACCTATAGCATTACATATTATGTAATGATTGTGCAGATTGACTCCCATATAAATTTGTAACGGCGAACGCATGTATAGAAGTATAACTTCTACCGGCAGTCCCACTGGACTACCATACCCGTTTTTTCTTATATATATATATATATATATATATATATATATATATATATATATATATACATATAAGTACAATTTTTTATATATTATTGTAAAAAATAATCAATAATGTTGGCTTATAATATCAATTCCCAATTTCACTCATATTAAATAAAAGTATATGATACTAATTTCCGATATATGTTACACATACAAAAATCCCTCCAGCCTCATTCTAACTTCTCTCCTAATCATCCCGAGAACTCTAATCCCGATTCCTTTGGCGAATCAGATTACCCTATTGTGAAAACCTGATTGAAAATGTCTGTAACAGCCCAACTTATATTAATCATATGCAGATTGTTTCTTTAATGCTTCTCTTTGTAAGCCATTAGTCATTAATCCACCCGAGGCTTTGTGTTACAAAGTTTTCCAATTTATAATTACCCCCTAAAGTCACTAATGTTGCTACCACGCGAATCGTAATAGTAACCGAAATTAGGTTGTTGAATTATGACAGTTGGTTAAATGTTTTCTTTGTTTGACCCTCGGTCGACAAAAAGTGGTTTTCCATTGCATACTATCGAAATTTTTTTATACCTAAGACAAAACAAAATTACTGCGCAATACTTAAATTATCAGAATTTAAAATTTTGTAATTTTAGATTTATGGTAATATACAGAACACATCATAACATTTCTTTGTTCATGTATGGTCATTTTAAATTATTATAAATATTTTTAAAATTGCATGGATCAAAAAATTTTGAAATAATTTGGTTTTTTATTATTTTATTTTATCATTTATCAAGTGAAAGAACAATCAATGTTTCTGGCTGAAATGAGAATGCTAAATGCATCAGTGGAGTAACAAAAAAAAACAAAACAAAATTAAGATTCTAATTAATAATTTAATGGTGTGACTCAGTAACTACAATAATCATGTAAATTCTAAGGATCCTGTAAATTGTAAGTAGGCACACTGCTACCGGTCCTTTTTTGTATAATAAGACAATACAATATTTCGTTCTTTCTGCTTCGCTTATCTGTATGTTGTTTATTTTCTGTGCTTTGAAATAAAGCAGTGTCGATTGCGGTTAGAACTTGGATGGGTGACTGCTTGGGAAATTGTAGGTTGTTGCCAGGTGAAGCTTTCCTTCTCTGAAACAGCTAGTACGATTTTTATGATATTTTATGCGTGTATTCCGCAGGTCTAAAAATGGGTGGTTATTTATTTTTCATACCCCTAAGGGGTAAGGGTGTTTCACCTTAAACACTTTTTTAATTTTTTTTAACAAACTCTTTTACTTTTATATTTTTAAGACGTGGTTTTAAAAAATGTTGATACAGCTATAAATCAGAATGACGTAGTTAACTATTTTACAGTTGTTTTTGAATTTCGTGGACTCCCCCTTTACACTTTATACTCAAGAATTAAGAATTAAAATCAGGATCAGTAGTCATTATGGAGTGTAACATTAATTAACCTTGACTGTGCAATAGAATGAGACTGTGAGAAGACTAATGAATAATTTCATTGCGACAACGATCATCAAAGAAAAATACAAAGGATAGGATGTCTTGAGTACGTATATACCTAATGATGATTTCAATGAATATACCATTTGATTTTGAACGTTTACAATTTCCCATGCTTTTGGCTTCTGCAAATTACAATAAACAAATCACAACGCCAAACGTTTAAAGTTTGCGGAATTATTAGTTTTCATGTTTCGCGCATAGGCAATTATTCGCATGTCGGAAATTTATATTTATTGTCGTTGTATATTTATTTAATGCAAACAAAAATAAAAATATTTTTATCAGAAAGTATTGATTGATTAATTCAACTGTTTTCATGTATAATATTATGTTATGTGCTTTCTGTATGAGTTTTTTTTTTGGGTTTTAACTATTTTTTTATCCTAATATTCCTTTTTCTTTCTTCTATGACTGAAAAGAAACAATTCACTTCTAAACAGCACAACAGTGACTTCTTATAAAGCGAAAGAAATGTTTTATGGAGCATAATCAAAATGGCGCTTATTTTTAATTCACTAATTACCAAGATTCGAGGCTTTAATTTGAAGCAGCCCTTAAAGCTAACTGAGACAATAATTTCGAAAATGCCAGTCTTTTGAGTGGAACAAGGGCGTTTTTTTTTGTAATTCTATAAATTTCTCTTAATAACCCCAATACAGAGACTTCAAAAGCCGACAGCTCAACGTTGTATGGGCGAAAAGGAAAAATACACAAGCAAAGAAAATATACTGTACAGGACATTTGATCCCTATGGTAGAATTATTGTAATAAACATGCCAGCCCTAAAGGACATCAAAAGAAACTGTTTGTTCCGTAAGCTCCTACAACTTGAAAAAAATTATTGTTGAGTTGACACAGAACTGGCTTAATTTCTCTTTATAGAAGGGTAGAGTATACGAATTCAGAAATGAGTTGTGCTAAAAAACGCAAATTAAAGTTGACATTTGAAAAGTCGACACAATTTTTAAATAAACGGTTAAAATTGTATCAATTTACATTGAAATGACAAGAGAGTCAAAAGTTTTATTTTGAGGTGAAGATAATGTGGGATTTATATTAGAATTACATTGAAAATTTGGGAAAGATTGTGATACTAGTTCGTTAGGAGGATATATTATAGTTGGTGTATGTTGTGAAATTGGTACTGTATTTGGTTGGACATTTTGTGGAGAAAAAGCATTTGAACATTCTGGCTGAATTTTATGTTAGTGATATTGAGGATGTACAGGTTCCATTAACAGTAGCAATTTAAAATGGAATACTCGGCGCAAAATATTTTATGCACTTGATACCCGCTTATATATATGATGAAGACGGTAAAAACAAGGCCAGTGGCCTGTTTCTTATCATCACTAAACTATCGCCAACTTCAACTCAGGGTCGAGAGTTAAATGAAAAATGTTAGGAGTTTCTCATTTAAATAAATAAATATGACGAAAGAACTATCAGCATCGATCTTTTTACAGTTTTAATCTTATTTAGCACATTGATCGCCACGTCGGACATATATGGCCCACACCAATAGTAGGTATTAGGCCACGTCGCTCATGTTATGTCCGACACCACGATTTTTCTTGTATATCATATAGAGCCGCGTCGCTCATATTTGAGTGACACTATACATATTTTAGCATTAAGAATTACATGTGTGGCCTCCTACAAAGCAACTGTGGTTGGATTTCAGCTGAAATAAATTAGTAAACAGAATTTACAGTAAAAACAAAAAATTTATTTTTTCATCCAAAATAAAATACAAAATAGTCAATTTTATATATAGTCATAAATGGTTGAGAGGTAAAATCCGGGCAGTAGGTGTATACTCTTTTTGCTTTATTTAGGGCAACATATCGCCCTTCTTCTTCTTTCATCTTGACGTAACAAAAGACACACATTCGTCGAACTCTTTTGTTATTTTCATGTTTTTTTGTTTGTAAGAAATGCGTGTTTTTTTTATGTTAAGAGTCTTTGTTGGTATCTCCGTTATATTTAAAAGATTTTGTACCAGTTGCTCCCTAAATAATCGTATTTTTGTGAGGTTTATTTGAATTTTAGAGGCTGTAGGACTTTTAACAACCTTATAAATTAGAAATGCATTTACAATTGAAATTCCAAGTAGGTATTTAAAGGCAAGCTTTCGATACCACTCAACGCCCTTGCGTAGTGAAGAAGCATAAATCGATAATTGGTCGGACACATCAATTCCTGGTGTTCCCTTGTTGTACGCTACCACTATCTCCGGCCTTTCTTTTGTTTGTTTTTTACGACTCTTACTTTGCATACTGGTACTTGGATGAATGTTTCTCTTTTGTATTTAAGTCATATTTGGTGAGTGTTTTGTTGATAAAGTTTTAACATCACGAGTGTCGCGTGACACGGTAATTTCATTACCACTATCCCATTTTCGTCTTCTCGTGCTATTGATTCACCTGTTTTTAATTTTGCAGACATAACATTTTGGTATAAGTGTTTTTTCTTATTTCTAACTGTTCCCACAGTTGTGGGACTGTGTGTATTTCTATCAAGAAATGACAATGCTAAGTTATAACTTGTGTAAAAGTTGTCGATATATAATGTGCGGCCTTGATCTAATATATTTTCTGAAAGCTGAAGGCAGACTGCCTGACCCAATTCAACATTTTTGTCATGAACATAGTTTGAACACCTTTACACCATAACTATGAGCTTTGTTTGGTATATATTGACGGAATATTAGTCTACTACTCCAAGGAACTAATGTTTCGTCTATTACAAAATCTTCTCCTAGAAAATACGTTGTTTGAAGTTTTCTATGCAAAATATCTACAAGAGGCTGTATTTTATTTAGACAATTTTGGGAACTACTATTCTCCGAAAAATGAATAAAACGAAGCAGCAACTCAAACCTGTTACGAGACATTACTTTTGAAGCAACACTGTTGTGATAAATTTATTTGGTTGAACAGTAAAATGTAATTCTACCATATTTCACTAACCCCATTCAAATTAGAAGTCCAAAAAATTGTTTTATTTCTTGATTATTTGTCGAAACCCATTGTTCCAAGCGACTCGATCGTAATGTACGTGCTTCAGCATATTTATTTGTCTGATCGACTATAAAATTTAAAACCTGATCGTCAATAAACACACAAAATGTCTCACAAGCCGATAAAGTATTCGGTAAATTTACTTGTAGGCCATGCTTTCCTGTAAAAGGAAAATCGTTGTGACGACCCTCGTACAAATTCCAATTGGGTGTATCTGGAACAGTGTTCAATTCTGGTTTTGTTAGTTCTTGCGAATCGTCATTAGCTTCATCTTTACTTTCTTGATTTTCTTCAGCTTCAAGATCTTGCAGTATTGATTCCATGCTTTCTACAGATTGTTCTAAATCTAATTCATGATCGGATTCCCAATTTGAGTCTTTCAAAGAATCGTCTGAGTCGTAGTCTAAACATCTCACATCACTTTCACTATCATCACTTTCTTCTAATAATGCTCTTAATTCTATTGACAGTCCTTTATGCTTGGACATTATTTTTCTTTACGTACGATGTACTCAGGACCGAATTCAACCTTGTACTGACATATAACTGCATCGTCTCGACTCGTCGTATCGTGGCGCATATTTGAGCGACATATTTGTTAAGTAAAATCAAGGGCTGTTTCAATCAATTTAGGATTCTATGAAGGCGAAATCACTAAAAGTTTAAAAAAGCTCTGGCGATCAATGACTCTGAGATAGCGC
>NW_027312522.1:0-28838 GCF_040954645.1 Diabrotica undecimpunctata | reverse complement strand
TACGCGCTATCTCAGAGTTTGAATTAAGATAAACGAGAAATGATGAAAACGGCATCGTCTAATTCAAAATAACGGCTTTCAAACTGGCAACGAAACGTTGTATTTATTTTAGTCACAGAACCGGTCTATTGACTAATTTACATTGTCTCATTAATTATATATATTCAGTAATCAACATACAATCTGGTTTTATCGATAATCGTATATTGAATTACAATAAGGATATCAGTATTTACCTATGTATTAGGTAGATAAATCTACAAATATATCTGTCAATTAATTATTGTCAATCTGATTGATGAATCATATTATGTGGTGACTAGAACGAGGCTGAGAGTTTTGCTGTACATTTAAATGATAATTAGGGAGAAAAAGCGGATATTAGAAGAAGCAGTCCAAAAAGAAGAAATAATAATCCTAACATCGTCTACAACAGCAACAGAAATAAAAATTACCAATAAAAAACAAGGTCATGACCTCATAAAACGAGGAATAATAAAAAAGACGCAGTTAAAAAACTAGCCAGAAACAAACCTCATGGAATAAATAATCTCCCAGCTGAACTATATAAAGAAGGTGGTCACGATACCATAATAGCACTACAGCAGTTCAAAAAAGAAATATGGACACAGAAACCCCTGAGGGGGCCTTGTAACTGGATCCCTACATTCGAGGGTTGGAAATCTTTTGATTCCAAGCCTTACTTCAAAGGACTTGTGAATGGATGTATCTCCATAGGTTTGGTTCTTCAGTGACCGTTGAAGGATAAGGATTGTTAATGTGAGCAAATATTGCTCCAGAGAAATAAAAGCACTTTAAGTTTATCGACTTATAATTAACTATTTTTAGATTAAAGAGGTTCAAAACGACGTAGCTGACTATACAGTATCAAATAATTCTTTCTTTATCACACGTAAAGGAGAAAAACCGTATTTATGAGAAAAAATGCCCGATTTCGGCGTAGAGAAATATTTTATATATGAATTGAGAGTGTTTTTAAAATGCACTTGCCTCAAGGGCGTGTGACAACGAACTAACTAAAATAATACTTGGTGCGTAAAAGCATAGAATAATCGAACACACACATGTGTTCGGTTGTTCTCTGGTAGAAGTGTAGATTACCCCTCTTGTATTTAGGTGTGAAAACTATTTAAGAGGCTGTGGTGGTGCCAACAAGTCGGCTGTGACTATTTTACTTATTCTACACTAAGAAAAGTGTAAAGAACTATATTTTTAATTTATATTTTAAAATGATATGTTCATTTCTGGAACATAGACTGCCCGCGTTGAAGTATTTACTTCAAAACGAAAGAAAGAGTGATTTGAGAAAGTAAGCAAACTTAACTTAAATGTAATTTAAGAAATAACTATTCCTAAACTAGAGTAATACATATAAATGTGACAAAATTTAAAATTTTAATTTTCTACTTTGTCCACAGGAAGAGGACAGAGTTTTGTAATGGGTCTGTTAAAATATCCATCTCTAGTCTTTATTTTAACACTACGGACCTTATCGTCCTTACCAGTAAACAATTCAACAATTCTTGCCAATGGCCAGTGTAGGGGTGGAACTTTATCTTCCTTTAATAGAACTAAGTCGTTAACTTCAAGATTCTTCTGTGGTGTTAACCACTTGGGGCGATTCTGAAGTTGATTAAGGTAATCAATTTTCCAGCGTTTGGCAAATGATTGCTGAATCTTCATGTAGTTTTGCCAAATTGTTAATTTATTGTCAGGTATTTCCGTCACTATCTCTTCAGGAAATGACGTAATTGGTTTTCCTATTAGGAAATGTCCTGGAGACAATGTGTTAAAGTCATTTGGATCATTTGACATAGCACAAAGAGGGCGTGAGTTTAGTACTGCTTCTATTTGTGCGAGAACTGTGCTAAAGGCTTCAAAAGTTAAAGTGGTATTGCCTAAAAGCCTTAAAATGTGATATTTGGCACTTTTTATGGCTGCCTCCCAAATTCCACCATGATGCGGAGAATGGGCTACAATGAATTTCCATGAATTTCAGAAGAGGAGAGAAAATTGAATATGGACTCAGAGGTTTCCTTTTGTTTAAGAAATAGTGCAACTTCCCTCAACTGATTTCTAGCTCCTAAAAAATTAGTGGCGTTATCTGAGTAGATAATTTGTGGACAGCCTCTCCTACTGATGAATCTTTTTAAAGCAAGTAAGAAACTTTCGGTGGAGAGACCTGTGACTAATTCGATGTGCACTGCACGAGTAACCATACATACGAACAACGCTATGTAGGATTTTATTTTTGGAGCCTTTCTTAAATTGGAGCTTTTTATAAGAAATGGACCACCAAAGTCTAGACCAACATTGGTAAATGGAGGGGAGAAACATGAACGTTCCGTGGTAAATCAGCCATTAACTGTGTGGCTGTCTTTGCTTTAAATTTAAAACAATCGTGACACTTATTAATTATCCTTTTAGTTTCTTTGAGACCATTTAGACACCAATATCTTAAACGAAATTGGAAAGAGTATTTTGAGGGCCTGCATGACATAATCTTATATGTTCTCTATGCAGCATTAATTTTACTATGTGATTATGAGAGGGTAGAAGTAATGGGTACTTCTGTTCATATGGGACGTCTGAGTACCTTAGACGACCACCTACACGAATCATTTGCTGATTATCTATGAATGGGTTGAGTTTTAAAATTGTTTTATTTGAAATTATCTCCTTATTCTCAAGACAAGAAAATTCTCGAAAAAAGTGTGCCTTTTGCAAAAGTTTTATTATTAAATTTTCAGCATTTTTTAATTCTGAACAGAGAAGGGTCCAACATATTTTCATTTGGAAACTTGAAATTGTGAATATACCTGAGAATAAGTGTGATACTGCGTTGTAGTTTTGAGAAGTTTGAAAATTTGAGAGATAAATTTTCAATGAAACTTATTGGACTTTCTTGTGCTAGATGAACTATTTTCTTTTCCTCGGGTATTTTACTAACATTTGGTTTTGAATCATAAGAAGTTAAATCTAAGTCATAATTAAGTAGAAATGCGGGACCTTGAAACCAAAATTTTGAGTTTAGAAGTTCAGGAGCAGACATGCCTCTTGACGCAATATCTGCGGGGTTTTGTTTTGACTTTATATATCGCCACTTAAATTGTGGGTTTCCTTGTATTTCAGAAACTCTATTTGCAACAAACTGTGACCATCTCGAGCTATGTGAGCCTAACCAAGCAAGTACGATTTCTGAGTCCGTCCAGCAGTTTATTGAGTCTATTTGAGTTAATTTATTATTTAGAATTTCAACTATTCTTTTAGTGAGTTTGCTGCATAAAACAGCACCCATAAGTTCTAACTTAGGTAAAGTTAATGTTTTTATTGGAGCTACCCTACTTTTAGAGGTGATGAGTGTGGAAGAGACATTTCTTGAGCTATAAGTAACTCTAATATATATGCAGCTGGCGTATGCCTTTTCACTAGCGTCGGAAAATGCGTGTATTTGTATAGTACATATATAATTTTCAATAAAAAAAGGTCTGTGAATTTTTAAATGTTTTAGTGCTGAAATATGTTTGAGAAAATTTAACCATTCATTTAAGAGTGTAGAGTCTAAACTTTCATTCCACTGAATTTTTGAAAGCCAAATTTTTTGCATTATTATTTTTGCAGTTACTATTACAGGATTAATTAATCCCTTGGGGTCGAAAAAACTTGCGATTATCGAGAGCACTTGTCTCTTAGTGTAGGAATCTTTTATTTCGATTTCTGGCACTGAAATAGAGAAACTATCTAATTTAGAGTCCCAACAAAGACCTAATATTTTATTGGAATGATTTTCTGGAGATATGACATACGTGGAGTCAGTTGAAAATTGTGAAATATTTTCTAAAAATTGTGGTGAATTTGAACACCATTTGTGAAGAGATATGCCTGCCTTTTGTAGCAGTGCAGTGATTTGCTCATGCGCAAGTGTGAGTGTTTCAATACTATTTGTACCATATAGTATGTCATCAATATAGCAAAAATTAATGAGCATATCATGAGCGAGAGGATATTCTTCCTTATGCATGTTTGCGAGTTCAATTAAACATCGTGTGCTAAGGAAGGTAGCTGGTTTCGTTCCATAGGTAACCGTTTCCAATTGTATACATTTTAACGGCTCCGAGGGAGAGTTGCGCCACAAAATATTTAATAAGAAAGTTTGGTTGGGGTTTATTCTGATTTGTCTAAACATCTTTTTTATATCAGATGTGAATACATACTTGAAGAGTCTAAAGTTGACTAAAGTGTCAAATAGTTCTGGTTGTGTGGTATAACCCTTTAACATAATATCATTAAGGCTAAAACCAGAAGTGGTTTTCATGGATGCGTCAAAAACTACGCGCAAACGAGTTGTGAGAGAAGTGTCTTTTTCTACACTGTGGTGAGGCAAGAAATATTTGTTTTCTGAGTGTACATTCTGCAGAGACAACGGAACATATTTTGCATGTCCTAATTCAACATACTCATCTATAAAAGATTTATATTGTTTGTAAAGAGAATCATTTTTTGAGAATTTGTTCTCCAAATTTAGAAATCGCCTTCGCGCCATTTGGAAAGAGTCGCCCAATTTATTATTTTCATTAGGCGTGCATAGGGGTAAATCTACTTGGAACTGTCCATTCGGTAGGATTTGTGTTGTGGCTTTAAATATTTTCTCAGCCTTTTCATCATCAGGACTTAAACGCTTTATTTCGGGAACTTCTTCAATGTCCCAAAACCTTTGGAGAAGATTATTTATATTTTCTTCTTCAGTGTGAGATTGAACAAATAAAGAAATATGATTCGAGTGTGAATAGTTACAGTTTGAGTGAGAGTGCATCTTTTTCTTAGATGAGACTTGTGGAGATAAGTTACCGAACATGACATATCCTAAATGAGTGTTTTGAAGCACTGGAAGACCTGCTCCAATATGAATTAAACCATCCTTTAATAGATCACAGTAAATTTCTGCACCTAATAAGAGATCGATTATCCCTGGGGAGGAGTAAGAGGGATCACTGAGCTTTATGCCAGCTGGTATTTTTATTTTGCTACGATCTAGAGGTACCTGAGGTATTTTACACGTAATATTATCCAAAACTGCACATGATACTTCAAATTTCATATCATTGTTTTTATATGGGAAAAATTCAATGTTTACCATTTCATTTGAGATGGAACAATTTTGAGAGATTGTGGAAATTTGTAATTTTTTATTAGTGGTAGAGTAATTTAGTCTATTTACTAAATCTTTTGTTGCAAAGCTCGATTGAGATCCATTATCGAGAAGACATCTTGCGTGTACAGGTTGTCCACTTTTAGAGTAAATTGTTACCAGCGCTGTGGCTAGCAAAACTTCGTTTTTTGGATTGAAAGTGGAGAGAGAAGAGATGCAAGATGAATTTTGACTTTGTGTGTCTGAGAGTAGACAATATTCATTTGTCTGAGTGCTTAAGTGAGTAGAAGTGTTTGGTGATTCATTATATGAATGTGGAGAATTAATTCTTTGAGTAACTTGGGCATTATTACTCCTTTGAGGAGCATGAAAATTACTTTGAGAGATATGTGGTGCACTATGGCGAGTTTGTGAATCACCCTGTATACTTGCGGAGGATTGAGAGGTTTGTGGTGCATTAAAGCGTGATTGTTGCCTATTGGCGTGACTTTGATTACCATCATGTGAATTTGAAGCACTTTGATTGCTTCGAGTGGGAGAGAATAAATTATTTTCATGAGTGTGAGAAAAATTATTTTCTTCATGCAGAAGTGTATTGTGCTTTTTATTGCAAATTTTACATGTGTATTTAGAGATGCATTTATCAGTAAAATGCTTAGTGCCAAAACAGTTTCTGCAAAGCTGTGCTTGCTTTACAAAATTAAACCTTTCTCGAGAATTTGTGTCTTTAAATAAGTTACACTGATATATTTTATGACCAGTTTGTTTACAAAATATGCAATTTTCATAGCTAGATTTATTATTATTTATAGTGGAAATATGAGCAGTTTTTTGAGTGACTTTATTATTAAACTTTGACTGAGTTTCAGTGTAATTAAGTTTCTCTAAAACATCACATCTTTTTTCTAAAAATTCAAAAAATTGTTTGAGTGATGGAACATTCTTAGAACCTACTTCATATTCAAAAGCCTTGTGAGAAGCAAAATCTATTTTTTCTAAAAATATTTCTATTAAAAGGAGGTCCCAATGTTCAATTGGAACTTCGAGATTACTAAGAGCTTGAAGCGTTTGTTTCGTGTGTACAAGAAAATCTCTTAGTACCTGAGGAGTGCATTTAACTAGAGATTGAGACTTTAACAGCTTTTTTATAAGAGTACTAATCACTCGTGATTTGTCATCATATCTTTCTTTTAGGGTTTTTATAGCGATAGCAAAATTTGCATCTACTACTTCGATACTGCTAATTAAGTTTAAAGGTTCTCCTTTGAGGAAGGATTTTAAATATATAAACTTTTGTACATTATTTAAACTTGAATTGTTTGTGATCAGAGTTTCAAATAGTTGAAAAAATTCATTGAATTCTGAGAAATTTCCGGTGAAGGTTTTCATGCTAATTTCAGGCAGCCTCGCACTGGAAACAGCATTATTATTTGAGCTAGGTACTTTATTTTCTGTTAAATTTAATTCTATTATTTTTCTTTGCAAACCTTTGAGTGTGTTGAAGTATTTTTCTTCAACATTTGCTCGATCAGCTGATTGTTGGTCGCTGTCATCAGTCTGTTCGATTTCTAATTGAATTTGTTCATATTGTGTGAAAAATTAAAAAGTTTTTCTTTCCTATTTTCAAAATCAAGTATTTCGTTTTCTGTGTCTTTATTGGCTATAAACCATTCTGAGATACGTGTAATTGATGTTTTAAGTGATTTGCGCTTTTTCTTTAAAGCTTCCATTTTTTATTTAAAGTGAATTTATTTGCAAATATATGCTGAGCGAGAAATAAAAGTGAATGATTTTGTTTAGTGTAAATGTCTTTTTTAACTAAGACGCGATTTTAATTTTAATAGAGTATTTTACTAGAGTGATAAACAAATATTATTCGTGAGAGCGGGCTGTGAGACAATCTGTATAATAAACAATTGTCAGCTATCTTTAGCGATATTGAGAAGAAAGATCTGATGTCAAATCAAAGCCATTAGTTAATGTAAATATTAATAAACAAATAAAAGTCGAGACAAATATCTACCAATATAAATTATATGCATGCAGTGATTATAGAAAATATAGAAAGAGTTTTAACCTCACCAAATGTTTTTCAAGTATCCAATTTAATTACCGCTGTCGCTTACCAATACATAACCGCACTTTTCACAAAACACACGTGTCTAATCTTGAACGAAGGTCAACTTGTGCAATCTTTCTTCTAGGGACGAGAAACCATTATTCTTTCTTCCTGTTGCTCTCCGGCGTGTGTAATCCTTTTCTTTCTTCAGTCCTGTTTCATCAAATAATCTGTGCTCGATAGGACCACGAATGAGGGGGCCTTGTAACTGGCTCCCTATATTCGAGGGTTGGAAATCTTTTGATTCCAAGCCTTACTTCAAAGGACTTGTGAATGGATGTATCTCCATAGGTTTGGTTCTTCAGTGACCGTTGAAGGATAAGGATTGTTAATGTGAGCAAATATTGCTCCAGAGAAATAAAAGCACTTTAAGTTTATCGACTTATAATTAACTATTTTTAGATTAAAGAGGTTCAAAACGACGTAGCTGACTATACAGTATCAAATAATTCTTTCTTTATCACACGTAAAGGAGAAAAACCGTATTTATGAGAAAAAAATGCCCGATTTCGGCGTAGAGAAATATTTTATATATGAATTGAGAGTGTTTTTTAAAATGCACTTGCCTCAAGGGCGTGTGACAACGAACTAACTAAAATAATACTTGGTGCGTAAAAGCATAGAATAATCGAACACACACATGTGTTCGGTTGTTCTCTGGTAGAAGTGTAGATTACCCCTCTTGTATTTAGGTGTGAAAACTATTTAAGAGGCTGTGGTGGTGCCAACAAGTCGGCTGTGACTATTTTACTTATTCTACACTAAGAAAAGTGTAAAGAACTATATTTTTAATTTATATTTTAAAATGATATGTTCATTTCTGGAACAACCCCTTCTCATCGATTGGAATATTGGAATACTGTGCACCATACACAAAAAAGGAGATATCATTGAATGATCTAACCACAGATGAATTACGCTTTAAAATGCAGCGTATAAAATAGTTTCCACAATACGGAGCACGCAACCACAAATCCTACTGTCACTTATAGAAAACGACGTCATCGAAGCAGTGAACGAATTTATATACTTGGGAGCGCTCCTTAACACTGAAAATAATACTACCGCAGAGATAAACCGCAGAATTTTTCACGGCCAACAGATGCTATTTTGGGCTCAATCTCCGTAAATCCTCAATTATATCGAGAAATACAAAAGTAAAACTCTAAAAAACAATAATACGCCCAGTCCTAACATCTGGTTCAGAGACCTGGACACTAACCAAAAGAAATGAAAACATGTTAGGATATTTCAAAAGAAAAGTACTAAAGAGAATGACAATGGAGTGTGGATAACTTCGAACTTTATATAATATCCTGGTATATTATATAACCAGATATCGTAAAACATATTAAGATAGGAAGTATAAGGTGAATAGGGTATGTAATGCGGATGGAACAAAATGACCAACTAAGAAAATCCTTGATAAGCCCATTGCTCAGAGAAGAAGAGGAAGACCCAGAACAAGGTTCCTTGATAACATCCATGAAGACATGGAAAATATGGAAATAAGTACTTGACGGAGGAAGGCAATGAATAGTGACAACTAGAGAGAAATTCTTGAGTAGGCTAGGACTCACGCAGCGTTGTAAAGCCAGAATGATGATGATAAAAAACCCACCAAGGCCAGAGTAAAGATTACAAATTTAATAAATCATGCCTTCAAGCCACGACATGTTCAACAATCTGAAGAGTGGCAGAAGTTATATAATATTAAACACGAAAAACCTTCCCATAAAGTATCATCTTATAGACCAACAACGCTACTATCGGTGATGATTAAATTTTTTGAAAAACTTCTCTTGAGTTTGAACTCGTATTGTTAATTTGGGTTAACCAAAGATTAGCCACCGTTACTAATGTCCGGCCATAGAGACGGACGGAACCGAAAATTAGCGTTTAAATTTGAACGAATTAATCTTGAAAGTGTACTTACCAGTAGCTTCCTAATTGTACTTATAAATTCAGTAGGTACTCGAACATCAGTATGTAAAGAAGGATCCTTTGGAAGTTATTAATTAACAGAATCGGTGTGGTGTGAACGATGTTATCAACAGTGTATCTCAAGGTTTGCTTTTTAATTTTTGTATGTTGGTTTTTTGCTAATTTGTTTTATGTACTTGCAAAATTGTTAGAATTGCTTAAAAAAAAGGCCCGAGGACAGTATGAAAAAGTTTCGACAAAGTGGAGACAGATGAAAGAACTGGAACTAGATGATGATGAATCAAGTGTAAAATATGATCAGGTCTTCTTCTTCTTCTCGTGCCACTCCTATCGGAGATTGGAAATCATCATGGCCACTGCGACTTTGTTAGCAGCGCGCCTAAAAAGTTCAATCGAACTACACCCGAACCATTCACGTAGATTACGAAGCCACGATATTTTTCTTCTTCCCACACTTCTTTTGCCCTTAATTTTGCCCTGCATGATATTTCTTAAAAGTTCGTACTTTTCACCTCTCACAATGTGCCCCAAGTATTGATCATTGTATTGAGTATTGATTGATGATCAGGTAGAAAACATTTATATGAATGCGCATTCAGAACAAGAGATGCCCGATGATGATAAAACTATAACCACAGAAAGTTTTTTTCGTAGGAATCCATTCTGCATCCGTAAATATAAAATAACAAAATGGTGAAATCACTCAGTGGCGCCAGCAACTGTCCGCTACGCTCTCAACCACAATAAACGATTGGGTAAAATATGAAAAATTCATAATCGAGAATTGTTTAATAGTTTTACTGTTAATTTGACAAAACGTTACTTGATGACCCCATTTTACAACACCGGATGGGAATGCTTTACGGTTTTCGTGGATAATGTTGTTTTATAGTCTACATGCCAAAAGTAAATATGGCACAAAGATATATTCTCTTGCTGAAGCTACGATGTTTTATACCTCTTCCATGGAGGTATATGTTTGAAGACAACCAGACGACCCATATCTAAATGATACACTAATATGGAATTCGATCCTTATGCCAGCATATTTTGGGTACCAAAACAAATGATAGTGGAGAATGTGGAGAAGACGATGCAACTTCAAAGTTTATAGAATATACCAGGAACGAGATATCGTAAAATACATTAAGATAAGACGTCGGAGTTGGGTAGGGTATCTAATGTGGATGGAACAAACTGATCCAGCTAGAAAAAGCTCTCATTGATAGACTTTTTGGTCAGAGAAAGATAGGAAGACATTTATTTATTATATATTAAGAGACTTAAGAAGAGTATTTTGTGAAGAGAAAACGCTACTCGTATCTCTTATATTTCTAGACGGAACAAAAAAAAGTGTTACTTTTATTGTCCACGCATTTTACTGACGATATTGATGAGCTCTCTTAAAAATCAGAAATTATTGTAGACTACTGAAATGTTTTAATTATCTCTTAATTTATTTACAATCGTTAATTTATGTAGAATCGTCTAACACTTATTTTATTTAGTCTTTATTTTACAGCTTTTTGACACTTTTTTAATTTATGTACTCTACAACGCAAATACTTAATTTATAATACAATTTATTTAATACTTGATAATATAATATTTCAGATTGATGTAGAATCTAAATTGTACCCTATATATTTATACTCCTATGTGTACTCCTATGCTTCTAGATTTCGGAGGACCCTTCTCGATGCAAGAACACCTCATGGAGTCAGTGCCGTTTATTTGGGATCTCGACCACTCGATAGTAGTTTCTAGACTCGCCTGAGCGGTTCGGTCAGGTTACTCGTAACGTCAGAATCATATAAACTAGATATCGGTCGTAAGGCAAGGGGGTGGCATAACACTACAATAAAACAAATGGAGGAGTGTCCCGACATTACGGTGACACCACCAGATGATAATACCTTTAAATCTAACTGTGAACGTGATATAAATAAAAAGAACTTTCTTTCCCTTACCTTCTTCTGTGTCAATAATTCATAATTAATACCATTCAGAATCAAAGAAGCAGAATGGGATTTACTAAAACTGATAGGTTTCCTGAAATACTGCAAAAAGTTACAGACTTGCTAGGAGGGGGAAAAGTATGTCACGCTTCCCAGTGTGGTCATATACATAATTTATTACTCGACTACCTCGACAAAAAATATTAGAAATTAATACTGACCAAAACAATGACGAGGAATTCAATTTGAAAAACTTTTTTATAGCATCAAGAAATATGATTACCAAATACTACAATAAAACAAATTGGATGTACTGTATTTCTCAAGTAATCGATCTCCGTCACAAATTGGAAGCTTTCGATTTATCGGAATAGGACTGTTTTGTATAAAACTTATGAGGTCGCTGGTTAAATGATATTAGATAAATAATAATGAAGAAAAATGCAATATTGGGTTTGTAAATAAATTAGCGAAAAATAGCAAATATAACTGTCAGTAAATTACGAATTAACTAGCCATACTCATTATTGTTGCTTGTACAAAGAATATAGACTTACCCTCTGAAATATTGATGTCGTATTATTCTTAGCCAGTGGAATATCGTTGGTACCGCGTCGGGGCGCCCGCCGACGCTCGATGGCGAGAACCTATCACACACTAGGTCCGTTTGGTTCGCTGTCTTGGGATGAAGTGTCCTTGAGGTTGCAGGTCAGAAAAGAACCTTCTGGCCGTTGGGTGGAAGAGGGTACATCAATAAATCACCCTATTGTATTGTGATTTTGAGTGGCGATAATTTAAGCTAATGTGACTGTAATACAAAACCTTACACTTGTGTGTATTGGTGCCACAAAAATAACAAAGGAAGTCAAATTCTCTGTACTTAAAACATAATAAATGAGATAGCCAGTTTAGCAATTTTACGAAATAACAGGAAGCAATATATTTTACCAAAGTCGTTAGAATACAGTATTGAATTAGATAACATTACAGTACCGTAACAGAAAAATATTAAATGTAAAAATATGAAAGAAATAGTACATACTTTCCCAAACAAGGGTCGTTCCTTGAAACAAGAAACAGAGACAAAACTCAGAGAATTATATAAGAAAGATAAAAAAATACCCTCAACCTGAGAGCAACAAGGAAGTTGGATCACGATCAAGTAAAATGTGGACAACTTTTCTTGGTGGAAAAACAGCCAGAATATATTTCCCTCCATGGCTCGTTTGGCCGTTTGACGAGACACCGACACCTACACACGAGCCCATGGATAGGGCCTGTAAATGGTAACAAAGATTAAAACTCCTGGGAATGACAAAGCAGTGCCGCCACGTGCTTTCAACCATTTTTGTTTCCCTGATCAACGTGTAAAGTAAGCCGTTTCCCTTATTAAGTTTTCTTGCTGTGTGGATTTCTCCAGCGGCCTACATTTTCGTTTTATGCGGCGCAAACTGGAAACAGTGTGGCTTCCGATGTTTACATAGTTCTACTCCAAAGCGGTGTTCTTTTTTTGTAAGTGATTTTATGGTCACGCTTGCAAATAATATGTAATATTTGATTGACTGAAGTTTGAAAATTATTTTTATTTAAAATAAAAGTAGCATCTATTGCCTCTAACAGTAAAATAATAGTCAATAAAGAAAATTTTAAATTCAGTAGTATTAAATGTATGTTAATTTTTAATTATGTTTTATAATGATGCATTATGTTTAATTTATTATTAAATTAATTATCCGTTAAATAACCACACGCTCTTATACTTTTCAGATCTACTAAAAGTGTGTGAATTAGATTCTTCTGTAGTTAGAACTTAGAACAGTTTAAAAATAATTTTTCGCACTTAGGATCCTAAACATTTATTTTTCACTGAACCTTCCGTTTGAATTCCAAAACTTAAACATCCCGCTTTAAAGAATGTCACCAAATGGTTATTAAAATACTGTTTGCTATTCAAATGTTTAGTAATTTACTACCGGACGATTGATTTGAGAATTGCACCAACTACGTTGTGTTTTAAGTATGAACTGGGTGATTTTCAAGCAATCGGTATCGGTTAATCCGTTCATCATAAGACTGTAGCCAGGTCTTGGGCCAAAGGTTGTGTGCTCATAACGAGACGCCGACCCTCGCTCGGAGCATAGGAAGGTATCATATTATCATCGCCAGGTAAAATAAATGCATTATTTTAAAAATGCCAGCGTTCACCGTCAAAAGCGCAGCGCCCAGGTCTCCGTTATGAACGTACCCTTAGACTGCTGGTGCTCCCATGCCGGGAGTTCTCAGCCTTATTTAGGCATAGAGCCTTACACTTACTGTATGTTATCATTGTACCTTTGAATCTCTGAGTTTTATTCTCAACCCTATACACCGTTTCAGGAGGGCAAATACACCCTATTATATTAACATATAAAGGAAAAAGGCCTTTATAAAGGCCAATTTGGCATAAAAGACACCTCCATAAATATATTACATATTATATGGATACACTTACATATTATATGGATATAGTCTACGTACGATTTAAAGATTTTTAAACCCTGAGGTGAGAAGAAATATTTAAATACTTGACAACACTGCAGTGAATTTAACGTTAGAATCTCGATCTCTTCTGCTTAACCATCAGAGAGGAAATAAATTTTTAAAATGGGATCATTTTCGGGAGCTGGCTATATACACTTCCCGTCATATAAAACTGGTACACTTTTTTTTTCCCAATGTAAACCTGGGTTCAGACTGGATACAGTGGTTCGTGAATTAATTCGCTGTTGCCATCACAGATAACGGAATTGCACTAAATCTAATTAAAAAAAATTAAGTTATTATTAGTTAGGTATTATTTTTATCATTAACAATAAAAAACCGTATTTAATAAATTTAATAACCAGAGATAGGGTTCAGCTAATATCCAAAATATTTGAAGGATCTTTAAACCTAGATTATTGGCACAGGGAACACTCTGAGATAGCGCGTCTACTGTATCTAATTTTTTACTTCAATTACCTAGCGAACACGAACTGTATTTTGTATTAATAAGTTTAGTCACAGGCCAACTACCAAAATTAATTTATTATATGAACTATAACATTAACAAAAACTAACATTATACTTTATCCTACGTAGATTATAAAGTGACAGATCCAATACCTCACTGTAATGTTTTATTATAATAATTTAAAGTTATGTCTAGATTGATTTTATCCATCACTATATTTGAATTGAAATATTTTCATAAATTATAATAAAACACAAATTAAGGTATGAGTACTTAATTGAGATAATGAAAAATTACAAAATTAATATGAGAATTTTTTAGGATGCATGTTTAAACAAATTTAATGTGACTGACTGATCGAGAATGCTCGATGTTTTAGTTTTTCGAATACTCAAAACTGGCAGTCTGTCACACAGCCCTGCTTTTAGCTGATTTCATATAATATTTTCGTTGAACTGGCAACAGTGCCCTAGAAATTAGAATGACACATGTGACAAGATCAACTTACACATCTTGAAAAACATGATTTTCGGTAATAAGAGTTGTACCAGTTTTTTATGACGCGAACGGTACCATATTAGTTAAAAAAACTCAAGCATAAAAGTGAAAAACTTCTGTTGTAAAATTAAATATACTACTTACAACCGAAATTTTTTGCCTTGAAGATTGCTTGTCAGATCTTCAGTTTTTCTGGAAATCTAATGAACTTTTTTATTTCAAATGGAACACCCTGTATATTTTTTGCCTTTTGAAGTCCTTAATAAATACTATTTTTTTTTATGTAATGTTCCCTATAGCTAAATACCATAATTTCGGAGTTATTGCAACATTTACATTATCTTTGCCGAAGTTAAAATAATACATTTAGATGAATGAATTAACTCGTTTAATTTAAATAACCTTCAATAATGTACATAATAATAACATCATAACAAGGTCTACTGTCAATAAATTAGTAAAAAAGTTTAACGAAACAGATGCAGTAAAAGATTTATTAAAATCATAGCGCAGAAAACTTACAGCAGCTGAAAACAAATTCATGTTAGAGGTATGTCAATATTTGAGTAGTAGAAAAATTAGAAATTTTAGAAAACCAATAAAGGCGATTACTACAGCAGATTCTCAAAATGTTGTCCGTTTACTTCAATACAACGTCATCATCATCATGAGTTGACGCTACAGCCTTCGTGAGCCCTGGCCTGCCTCAAAACATTCTCCATTCTTCTCTGACGAGTGTCTGTTTTTTCCATCCCCTTACTCCAATCTCCCTTAAATTGTCCAGCACATCGTCCAGATATCTAAGTTTAGGTCTCCCCCTTCTTCTTCTTTCGATAGGCCTATTTAGCATGGTTATTTTAGCAATATCAGTTTCATCCATCCGCATAACGTGGCCCACCATCTTAGGCGGTTTATTTTGATGGTTTTCACGATACCTGCATCATCAAAAAGTCTATTGAGTTCAAAATTATATCGCCTTTTCCACAGATCCTGTTTGTTAACTCCGCCATACATGGTCCTCAATACTTTTCTTTCAAAGCTTCGTAGTAACTCTTCACCTCGACTCGTCATTGCTCATGTTTCCGATCCTTAAGTGAGCACTGGGCCTATTATTGTTTTATAAAGTTTGCATTTTATTGCTCTTGACATATTTGTTGCTCTTGGTTGAACCTAGTCCAAAATAACAGCGGTCAGCCACGCGTATTTCTGTTCTTATTTCTTTGGATGTGTTGTTTTTGCAGTCAACCAGCGGCCCTAGCAGAATTCTTTCACCATTTCTATAGTTTCGTGTTGCATTCTCGATGTAGCCAGCATATATTTTAGTTTTCTGCATGTTAATCAGAAGTCAGATGTTTTCTGAGCGTTTTTTGATACGTGTGAAAGCTTCAACTGCTTCAATTCGGGTTCTTCCAATGATCACGATATCATCAACATATTATGCCATTATTTGTATAGTACGGGTATCTATAGTACCCGTGAAGATTATTCCCGAATCTTTCATAACTTTTTCTAACGCCAAGTTGAACAGTTTGCATATAGCACATCACCCTGGCGTATTCCTCTGTTACTTGTAAAGGGTACATACGCCTCTACGGAATCCAAGTCTATGTCGTACTCCATCGTTTTTTCTAATATTTGTTTGAGGCATGATAAATATGTGGTCAATGGTAGATCTGTTTTTCTAATAGCTTCTTTGGTAGGATCCTATTGTCAGTATACTGTGTCAGTCGTTCGTTAAGTATCAGAATTGAGAGATCAGGAGGCCTATCTCCGAGGCAATTCGGATTTTGCAAAGGGAAGAGCACAATAGACGCAGTTTTGAGTGTAATCGACACATTGCACAACATTGGGGACGAACAGCGCTGGGCAGCTCTGCTGCTCTTCGATGTTAGAAGTGCGTTCAACACTCTGCAGAGAAAATAGGTGATAGAGAATTGGAAGAGGGGGAGTGTCCTAACTATCTGATGAATGTCATGGCGGAATATTTTTCAGAGAGAGAGATCATGGTTAAGAAGGGCACGCTCGTTGACGTAACGGCTGGAGTCCCACAGGGATCGGTCTTGGGTCCAACGCTATGGAACCTGTCATATAACGGGGTCGTGAACTGCCAATATGGAAAAGGTGTAACCCCCTTCCCTTTTGCGGATAATTTCGTTGTGCTGATAGTAGCGCGGGACGAGCCGGATCTCAGATTTCGGGTAAGACATACGAGCAACGTCGTGAAGGACTGGATGACAGATCACGGACTAGAACTCGCAGCAGAGAAGACCGAAACCATCATTCTAAAGGATAAACGGAAACAACAAGTGATGGAACTCCAATGTGCAGAGGTACAACTAACATAAAAAAATCCGTCAAATATTTGGGAGTGACACTACACCAATATGGCAGATGGGGGATAATATACGGGTGGTAGCCCAGAAGGCAGGGAAGAGTCCAACTGCGACGGGAAGAGTGATGCCTAGCATTGGAGGACCCAAATCAGAAGGGAGGAGGGCCTTACACGGTGTTGTGCAGGCAATCATCCTTTACGCGGCACCAGTCTGGAGTGAGGCGATAGAGATACCGACCTATAAAGGGCTCATGATACGAGTAGACAGAACAAGCAGTCAAAAGGTGATATCTCTATGAGAGAAAAGAATATTTTACAGCCGAATTATAAAAAGCAGAAAGGGAATAACCATCAATAGAAAGATGGAAAGAAGATTGGAACAACACGGAAGATGTTGCTGATCCCGAGCCTAAGTGACTGGGTGGACTGTGGTGACAGGCGACTGGATTACTTCCTGATGCAAGTGCTCACAGGGCGTGGGTGTTTTAGGACATATCTTCATAGATTCAGAAAGACAGATACAGATAAATGCCTATACTTTGAATACTCTGACACTGTTAATCACACAATGCTGGAGTGTAATAGATGGACAGTGGAGAGAAAAAGAATGTATAGAGAACTAGGTATGAACCCTCTGACTGTGAGAGAGAATGATCGTAAAGATGACGGGAAGTAAGGAGGGATGGTACATAATTACGTTCCAACAGTAATTAAAAAGAAAGAAGTCCTCAGCCTTACAGCGTCCATCCCACTTTCGGAGTACGGTACGTATGATAGTCAACTGCGCACAAGTAGGAGAGGATGGTTTTAGTTGGTAGGCAGGATAACAGAAAGGCATCTGTTTGCAGGACCTCCTTCTTCCAAGTGAAAATGGGCTCTACCCTCAACTCTCAATCCAACACACGCCAGCCATCCCTAGGGATGGGTTAACCTGGTACGGCTTTTAGAAATTTCCACCCTCAGAGAGCAAAAAAATAAAGAAAACAGTATCAGGGACAAAATTTAAAACTTTGCAATACATTTTGCAACATCCCTGACTGCTGAATTCTTCTTGTCTCTATATTTTAAACCATATTTTACCAAGAGTACGAAAAACGAATGGAATTGCACAAAATTAGTTTTATTCGTGAAAGTAAAGCCTAATTGAGGAAAAAATATAACAAACTCTGAGATAGCGCGTGAAACTGATGTTTAATGGTGATAATCAAAGTAACTATTGACTTATCGTGCCATCTTACTAAAGAAAGATGCGGATTCTCCTCAAAGTAAGAGTCATAATACCGGCTAGGACTTTTTTCATAAGGTTTGTACACTTTAGAGGACACTCCTCTATCTGCTCTCCTAGTGCTTGTTGCAAAAAACCCTTGTTCTTTCAGTGTTTGAAATAAACCATAGGATGAGAAGAAATTGTCGAAAAATATGTGATGATTATTCTTATTTTTTATAAGTGGTAGTAAATCCAGTACAACTCTGGTACCCAATGTTTGTTTTTTGTCTACTGGCTCAGCAGATGCACCTTCATAGGGTACAAACTTATATATTCTTCACTTAAACAATATCCATCAAAGTTTAAAACCGAACCTTACTATCTTGCCTTTGATAAACATCTTACACAAGTGTCGCCCAAAGTAAAGAACCATTTCTTCATCTATAGATATATATGTATGAGAATACACCAAATTGCATAAATTTCTCATTCCTTTATGTACCCCTGTACCCCATTGTCTTCGTTAAGTGACCAATACATGTGGGTTTAAGGTAACGTGTGTATCCTGACAAAATTAAAATTCCAATGAAGTTGAGGTATTTTCTAGTTAGACTAAAATCATGTATGTTATTGGCATGAGGACATTGTAAATAATATTGACCAAACATATCTTGAATATCTGAGTCAAAAAATAGAAAGAAAATTTCTAATGGTGTCAGTCCTTCCCAAACCTTCAGAGATTCAGTAGATGCGTCTTCATGTTCCACTTGGGACCATCTTTCACATTTTTTCTTTTACTTCTAGATTGACTTTTTGTATGTAAGGAATCCTCAGTCGGAGATTATGCTAATGTGAAAGTTAAGATTCGGCGTTTTTTAGGCATATTTCAAATGCCTGATATTTGGGGTTGCCAAAACTCAAAATCGAAATTGCATGCTATAATTTTTGAAGATTAGACTCCATAGTGACGGATCAATGTAAGTGATAAATTTTATTAATCTCATGAGAATCGCAAAAAGTAAAGAAAAATCGCGCAACCTTTATTTATTCAACAGCTTTATAGAAACTAAGTTCATTTGCGGCAAAATTCAAAAATTGCATACGAAAGCCGCACTCCTTACCTTTAACGCATTTTAAGTTAAGTTGATACAAATTGATGAAGACGCTTCAAGCGTTGTTCATTCTACACAAAAAGTGCTAATAAACATTTTTGTTCAAAATTATCTTAGCTACATTTGTTGTTTGAAACATTTTTTTCTACGGCGTAAAGATCCTTGGTAAATCGATGTTTTCCGTTTTCCTACCCTACGAGGATGGTTTTAGGGGGGAGCTTTGGGGTAAGAGCGACAAACTTTTTTGCACCTTTTTGGGGTCCTAAAAATGACATTTTCAGCAAAATTCAGCTTGCTCGTCTCGCTTTTAGAGATCAGATCTCTGATGACTGACTGGACTACTATTACCGGTATTTTAAATATTTATAATTCGAATCAAAAGAACATTGCTTATAATGTATACATATAACGTACAAACATACATACCTGAAATTTTAATTCGTCGTATTCTTCTTTAAATTTATTTAATCTCTCCGTAAGTTCCATTTCGATACTAGATGCCGATTCTAGCTGTTCTTCAAGGAGCTGTAACAAAAGAAAAGTGACGTAAGTTAAGTCGGCAATCAACACAAGTTAATAAGGAAATGATTTCAAATAGTAGTTAACATCCTTCGAATGTTTACGACTAAGGTCAATACTTCCATTGATAAATTCCGTAAGATAAATATATCTGTGCTTATTTATTACGAATTCTGTTAAGCAATTAGTGGCAAAATACAGAAGCAATAATTAATATACAGGGTTCGCCACTCAAAAGAATCCACCCTATTATTCGGCAATATTCATCGGATTTTGTAAAAATGCTAAATCAGGTCGATTGTTATTCCAAAGGTCACATCTTTTATTGATATAGATGTCTGTCATTTGTCAACCCCCTCCCTTCCAGTACCACACACACTTTTAATTTTAAATAGGGAGTATACCATGCGTGGCACATTATTGGACATGTATTTCGCTGGAGAATTCAGGCATCCATGATTTTTTTACATATTAATTCTATTCTTGTGAAAAAGTATCAGTTTATTCAAAGTTCTACACCTCTTAAAAACTAAACGTAACGCCTATGTTTTGCTAGTGTTGTTTAAACTTCCCGTCCTTTAAAAATTTAAAAAGTCAAAAACTACAATAAAATGAAAGTTGCAACATTAATAGGAACTTAACTAAATTTTAAATTATTAAATTCATAATCCAAAACAGTTTAACCATTAGCTATAATTATTTAATTAAATGTTCAAAAATATATCCACCAACGTCTATATCTATACAATTATAAAATTGCTGTTCGAAATTAGGGCTAACGTTTTGAACGATTTCAGGGATTACTGGACTACATTCATGCATTATTTGTCGTCTTAGTTCTTCCAATAAAGCAGAAATAGTATTATAAATATTGCTTTTTACTACTACTACTACTAAGGATTTCCACAGTTTTCACTGTCTTCCTTCACTCAACCGTTTTCTCAAATTTTCCCTGTCATTCCAGTCTCCATCTCGCAGGGTTCTTTTCTCCATAGCCTCGTCGATTTCATCTCTGAATGACCTTCGGGGTCTTCCTCTCTTTCTTCTTCCAATCGGGCTCCATTCTGTGATTTTGTTTATCCAGCGTCCTCTGTCCGCTCTTCTGACGTAGCCGTACCAGGATAGTCTCTTCTCCTCTATATAGTCGATTATGTCTGATTGCACTCCCATTCTCCGCTTAATCTCTGCGTTTTCAATTCTGTCTCTTTTTGTAAGTCTACAGCTTCTCCTCAGGAACTCCATTTCTACTGCTCTTATTCTACCTCTATTTCTCTTGTTTATTGTCCAGTTTTCGGACCCATATGTCAGGATACTTCTTGTCAGGGTATTATATATTCTCTTTTTTGTCTTTATCGTAATGTTCTTATCCCACAACACTGAGTTTAGTTGTCTTATACAGTTTCTTGTTTGTCTCAGTCTGTTGTTTATATCTTCTTCTGTTGTTCCCTGGTTCGATATTATGGTTCCTAAATACTTGAATTTATCTGTTCCATTTATTTGTCTTCCCTCGTCTATCTCTAGGTTTCTCATATCCTTGTTTTCTGTTGTTAGGTATTCGCTTTTCTCTAAGTTTATTTCCATTCCGTTGTTTTTATATTCTTCTTCTAGTTTTCTGAGCATAAAGCTGAGATCTTCTTCATCTTGTGCGATGACTACTTGATCGTCGGCAAAACTTAAGGTGTATAGGTATTCGTCTCTTACTGGTATGCCCATTCCTTCGCAGTTTCTCCTCCATGGTTTGAGTGTCTTCTTTTTGTCGTCTTAAATGGATTGTAGGCTGTATTTCCACATTTAATAGCTACTTTGTTTTCTTTGTATAGTGCTTTAACTGCTTTTATTAGTGTTTGTCGGATTCCGAGATCATTCATTGCTTCCCATAATTTGACTCTAGGTATTGAGTCATATGCTTTCTTTAGATCAACAAAGGCCAGATGGACCGGTCTACCTTTTGCCATTTTCTTCTCTATCAGTTGTTCTAATGTGTACGTATGATCTACGCATGATTTTCCTACTGTGAACCCTGCTTGGTCTTCTCCAATTTTTCCTATTATTTCAGTTTCTAGTTTTTCCTTAATAATTTTCCCGTAAAGTCTACCTACCGACGATATTATACTAATTCCTCTATAGTTTTCACATTTTTTCCTGTTTCCTTTCTTATGTATGGATGTGATGTATGCTTGTGTCCATTCCGCAGGTATTTCTTCTCCATTTAGTCCTCTTTCGAACATTCTATGTAGCATGCGGAATAACTTTTCCGTTCCGTTTTTAATTAGTTCGTTTGGTATTCCTCCGGGTCCTTTGGCTTTTTTGTTCTTCAATGTCTTGATTGCTCTCTTAACTTCTGCCAGGCTTATTTCTATCTGGTCGTATGCCCCATTTCCTGCTTGTTCTATATTCTCTTCCTGAAATTGGGGGCGGTTTTCTGTAAGTAGTTCTACGTAGTATTCTTGCCACTCGTTTTCACTAATTTTGCCGATCTGGGTTTTCTCTGTCTTATTTCGTTGAAGTGCTTTTAATATTCGCCATGATTCTGAATTTCTCATTCCTCCGATATGTCGTTCTATCTCTGTGCATGCTTGTTCCCATCGTTCGTTCTTTTCATTTGTTACTCTTTTCTTTACCTCTCTGTTTTTCGCTCTATATAGGTCTAAGTCTTCCTGTTTTTTGGTGTTTAGGTATTTTATGTGTAGTTTTTTCTTTTCTTTTATGCATTTCAATGTGTCTTCCCTTAATTTGATATTCTGATGGGTGTTCCTTTGGTCGTCTTCTCCAAGAGCTTCTAAGGCCGCTGAAATCAGGCAGGTTTTTATGTGTTCATGCATTTCATCTAACGTGTCTTATCTGAATTCTTCTAGTTTTTGGTCTAATCTTCTTTTGTATAAATCTTTTATTGATTCTTCCTGCAATAGATGTAATTTGAGCCTCTTTTCGTTTATTGTCGTTCCCGTTGTAACAATCGATGTATGTTTTTGTTTTGTCCAGATATAGGGGAATTCCATCCATGCCACCACAAGTTTGTGATCTGTTCCACACTCTGCCCCTCTTTTCACTCTGGTGTCTTTCACTTTGATGGAGCTTTTGTGGTTCATGATAATGTAGTCAATAATGGATCTTAGTTTTCTTGTCTCTTGAGTCCATGTGTACTTATGTATATTTTTGTGTTTGTAGAATCCGTTCATAATTTTCAAATCATTTACTTCACATAGTTCTACCAATCTTTCTCCGTTGTCGTTAATTGTGTCTTCTCCAAATGGACCAACTGTTCTGTCATTGTCTTTTCTTCCGACTCTTCCATTTAGATCCCCCACTATTATTATTTCTTGTTGCTTTTATTAAATATATTGCTTTTTAAATAACTAATAATCTCTTCGTCCAAACTATTGCATAGGAAACCGTTCAGTAAGGTATACCTTTACGTTTATGCTATAACGCGGAGGGGCGCCGTCTTGTTGAAAAAACAAATCATCTTCTGAGTCTTCTTCTTGACCGGCTTTACAACTAGGAGTGAGTCTTCGCCGCATTCACTATATTTTTCCATCTTCTAAGATCTTGCGCTTCCCTTTCCCATTGTTGTGTCTTCTGAGTACCTGTTATTATTTTCGATTATATCTTTCAAAATGGGATCAACTGTGTCCTATAATAATTCTAGTTCTCTGTTCAAGTTTTTGTTGCAAAAAGATTGGCCCAACAATACACTACTATCCTCCGTGGCGTTAAAACCCTTCGTGGGTTTTAGCAGACTTGACAACATGCCTCCATTTCTCACTGTCTTGAGCAATCTCCATCCAATTCTCCATGTAATGCGATCCCCATAAATTCCTGTCCATACGTTTAGTTTCAATGGCTGTTGGGTACGTGTTTCGTGGAAAAATAATTTCCATCAGCTCAAAAACACATGTATAATACTACATACAAAAAAAGAAACAAGAAAATGAATGGGTCGACCTTCTTCTGTTCGCAACCATCTGCAGCCCCTCCCATTTAGAACGTAGTATCGGTTCTAAAGGTGGGTCCTTTAGAACCTATATCTATGTAATTAAAAAGACAAATGACGAACGATGTAGTCAATTCAGCCAGAAAAAAAAGCTGGTAAAAAAATAGGAAGGATCACACCATAAATGATAATAAAGAAAGCCATAGTTAGCAAAGAATAGTTTAACATAAAGGTAAAGACTATCGCGGAAAATGTATGCATTTAAAGATACATGAGGGGAGAAAATATAGATATACAAACGACACAAAAATAAAAGCTTGGCTGAAGCCTGTCCAATTTCGTACGTTCTTAAGCCAGGAGCACTGTCCATTTGTGTCATTACATGACCAAGATACGCAGTTTTCCACTTTTTAATGATTTAGATCAGATCACATTATTTGTCCATTCGACGCTCAACTTCCAATTTGGTGATGTGGGCTGTCCAATATATTTGGGCTTTTGAAGTGACTGTCAAATGACAAAATCTCATTCAAATTATAAAAAATTGTGAAAAAGTTTATGTTACAAACCTCAAAATTGCTATTAGAAACGCCCTATTGATGTTTCTCATTATAGACCAGTCTGGTTAAAAAAAAAGGTCGAAAAATGTTTCGCAGATGTCTGAAGCTTTTAAGACATAGGTGAGGGTTACTAGATGAAGAATATATGAAAAGGTACTTGTATTTTTACCTTGCATTTTTTTTAAACAATAATTTATGGTCACAATTTGATTTTTTGTCTATAAATTTTTTCCCTTATATTTTAAATAAACAATATTTATATCATTTTTTTATAGCAAGAATATCTTTATTTTCCCGTTTTTTCAATTAAAATTGATAAATAATTTACGAAGATATTTGCAAAAAAGCAGTTTTTTTGCACTAATTTATAAATTTTATTAATTGTTTTATTAACGAAATGAAATGTTATTAATACATTTGAAGATTGAGGAATTACCATATTTTAAATTTTTGCGAAATTTCCCCCCGATCTGTCAAATAGTTTTAAAAGTTTAAACTATTGAAGTTGCCCTATGAATGATGCTAGACACATTTAGTAAATTTCATAGGATTCTTTAAGAGTTAAACTATCTCAGAAGTTAAATGCATATTGCGTTTTCATCGAAAATATTTACAAAATAAACGTTTGAAAAAGGTGTATGTTTTTTACTTATAAACAATTGTAATAACTTCTATATTTTTCAAGCTACAGACTTGTACGTACAACCATTGGATAGCTGGTAAAAAAACTCACATTAAAAAAAACCTTCTATGACCAATAGGAACGAAGTTAGGGAGCATTTTTAAAAAAATCATATCTCTATTGTTTATAAACATTAAGAAGTAAAATTTGCATAAATTTTGAATGAAAATCTAAACTTTATATTGAAACTTATAGCTATAAAATTCATCCAATTTTTCGAAACTTACAGCCCTTCAAAACAAAGGCACTTTCGAAAGATCGACATAGGAAAGTGGAGAGGATAACTGTTTTGAAACATTTACATTGTTGCGTTCTGCACATACGATGACCTCAATATAACAATTTTGGTCATCCTGAAGGGGGAGAGAAGAAATTCTGTTCAATCTAGAACTCGCTGGTTTCCCCCTTTCGGATTGGGTATGTATATTCAAATAAAGAAAAGAAATGAAACCAGTGGACTGTATAAAACTCTATTTTTAACAAGAGGTGAAATTAAATATAAATACACATAACCCAATATACAACTATAAATAAGGAAGAATATATTACTTAAAAGAAGAAGAATATATGTAGTACAAACTTAAATATTAATCAATACGTAACGACACACAAAAAGAGAACCATAAACAAACCATAGATAGAAATAATATTATACAAAAAAGAAATAAAAATATGAATATATGTCATATAAAAAAATTGATATTAAACGTGAAAGAGTGAAAAATATACGCACATATTATAATATACTTAATTCGTAATAAAATGAATAAATCTTGTTAATACAGTTACACAAAATGCAATCAAAATATCATATATGAATTATATCAAACTCAACTCAAATTATATATTCAAATACAAATATTTAAACTCAATTCAAATTATATATTCAAATACAAATATTTAAACTCAATTCAAATTATAATCGGGAATGACATATTACAAAAAATAAGAATAGAGTAAATACTACACAAAACAAAAGCAAAATGTCCAATTGACAACGTTTAATGTTCTGAATAAAGTTCAAAAGTTCAAAATCGCGACACAATATGTAATAATTGGGCACCAAATAAACGTACTTAGCCCATGCAGCAACAAAATTATGGTATTGTTCCTTACCCAATGAGAAGATGGCACTCCGGCCACCGCAAAAAATATGTCTTCACCGACGAATAACAGGAACCACACAATTCCTAATGTAACTTTTCTGCATCAAAACGACTTCCTCGGTCAAAGGACCGATGCTAAGTGTCTTAAGGTACTCTTAACCCAAACGCACACACATGTGTGAGGTTTGAGAGATAAAACTCGACTCTGATTGTGTAGATGCATCGCTTATCTCAAATACACATCTGTGTCATTTTGCAGATTGCCCGTCTCGTAGCATGTAGTTTTTAACCCAGATGCACCCTTGTACATGAAATCTTGATATACGGGGAGAATCAAAACTACCAGAAAAGTCTTAATATTTAATAAATGTTTATTAACAGTTGCGAAACTGCAACATACATTATCTCGGCTTTTTCTTATTCTGGGGTAGCTCGTCGAGATATGAATAACTACATATTATAAATATGTATATGGAAAATATGGGAAACCATAGTATCTCGCAGTATTAATAATGATGACATAATTTTCACCGCCCCCCCCCCCGGAAATCTATTTTTTTTGCCCATATATTTTCGATTTTTTTATCACTTGTCTTATTAAATTTTGCAATATTTATTGAACTTTACTTTTTTTATTTTCTTTACATACATTGGTTTAAAAGTTAAAATTTGGTTCATTCATTCGACTTCACTGTCAACTCTGAACCTTTTTGTTGCAGGTTGTTTGTCTTCACTTATTAAATCAGTCTCTAAATATACATCTTCAGAATCATTCTCGTCGTCAAACGTAACTGTACCGAGGTTGCAGCATATTTTCCCCTCTACTTCTTCCTTAGTACAATTTATGCACAAGTTCGTACAATTCAAACAACGTTTTCTGCACCCACATCTAGTAGTTTTGCAACCTGTGGTGCATTTGCATGTAATGTGCTTTAATGTCTCTTCGGGAACTAAATTATCTAGAGTATAAATTGGTTCAAAACCAGTGGCACTTTGTCTCCAACCATAGGCACAAGCATCTAACTTATTACCTAACCACATTTGTAATTGATAGTAAACCCGAAGAACATGCTGTTTGGCTGCACCTTCAGTTGGTGGCAGAGTTGCTAGTTTAAAAGATATTTACCGATATTTCTGCTGAATTGTAAGTATCTTAAATCATTTAAATTGTGTTTTTTTTATAATTATTTATTATAATTAATTATTCATTCAATAGTTTTAAAAATTACTTACAATTTTCAATCAATAACAGAAAGTTGAAAAAACGGGAAAATAAAGATATTCTTGATATAAAAAAAATGATATAAATATTGTTTATTTAAAATATAAGGGAAAAAACTTATAGACAAAAAATCAAATTGTGACCATAAATTATTGTTTAAAAAAAACGCAAGGTAAAAATACGAGTACCTTTTCATCTATTCGTCATCTAATAACCCCCACCTATGTCTTAAAAGCTTTAGATATCTGCGAAAAATTTTGCCGGGAAATAGATGATTTTTGCATAACCAGACTGGGTTATTATGTCATAAACGCCTCATCCCAACGTTGTTATGCATTTTTATATATTTCACACATTTAAACTAAAAGTACTAACGTGTTAACTTATTACAATGCATTAGGACAAATCATTGAAAATCACAGAATAATTATGTCATACCAACTGCTTGTTGTGTAAATAACGTAATTAACAATTACCCTATAGATCTAAAAACTCTAGACGCAATTTCCTAACATAATGACACATTTGGAAGCACACATTTCCGTTTCATAACATTTTTTTATCCATAATCATATTCTTTATGACTGTAATTTTTATTAAATTGGCTTAGTATAATACGTAATGGCGAATTTTTATTGTAAATAATGTTTACATCACCAGCAATGGGTTTCGTTACGGTAGAAGACAATCTCCACGAATAACAACCGAATAATGTTGTTCGATTCGAAATGATTTTGCGGATTTTGTAAAAACAAAATAGAAATCTACATTATTGCGATGCGGTCTAGTTATTGGTAATTTATTTCTAAATATAGAATTTTAAAATTGGGACTATGAAAGTAAAATATGGTTAACATTGAAATTGAAGTGGCCACATGGTTTTAGACTCGTTTTTACTGAGCTAAGAGATATTTCTACATAATTGGTTAAAAATAGTAGCTATTTATAAATAATATATGTTTCGTTTTTTTTTCTTTGGTTGTCAGAAACTTAATCTATCTTTTTCTGCGTCCGTATAGATTGGAATATAGGTATAACACCATATAGAAATATAACACTAGTTGGTCTACAGTTTCAAATACTTGAGAACCCAAATATAATGATAATAGTTCCGCTGAGAAAAATAAAGGTAAGAATAACAGATTCTTTCAATTCACATTAACAATTAATTCATATTAACCCTTCACCGGTAGGGTCTGTCACTCCACGCTCATCTATTATATACCACATTTTTTGTGATTTTTATAAATAAAAACTAGGAAAAACAACAATACATGCCAATAAGTCTGACTTTATTCATACTGAATACCATGGAATAAATACATCAAGAGAAACAATCTTGCAATGCACCAGCGGCAATAGGCATATCAAGCAGAAGAATCAGGTGAAATCTCTCTGCACAATCTAGCGTTGGAACTCGAAAGGAATTTACACCACATTAAAGAAGTCGCACATGCTGCATTTTTAACTCTGAGATAGCGCG
>NW_027312521.1:0-28858 GCF_040954645.1 Diabrotica undecimpunctata | reverse complement strand
CGCGCTATCTCAGAGTTTGTGTCATCAAAGTGTCTTGCAATCAACTCTACTAATTGCTCGGATGAATAATTGTATTGCAGATGTTTTGCGTTAATGTACATTTGCAATGCGTATGTTTTTTCTGATATACCCATCCTCTCATGGTATTTCCCATTTTGCAACTCCTTGTTTATCTGTAATTGCTCTGTCTTTCCCTAGAAAAAACTCAGAAATTTATTTTCAAATTCTTGCCAATTTTCAAATTCCTCCACTTTGCTGTCAAACCATAGACTCGCCTCATCTTTGAGATGATTTCTAATCATTTCCTTAGCTGTCTGGAAGTTTTTCATGTATTGTATCTTCTTCTTTAGATTATTCATGAACGGTACGGGGTGCAGTTTTCTTACATCCCCGCCAAACTGTAATTTCGCTTCGCTTGTTCCATGGATGATAACTTCTTTTCTCTCTACTCCTCTTAGTTCAATTTCTGTCATTTGTTTTTCATTTTGCTTTAATCTCCTTTCTACTTTTTTCCTGTCTTCTTGTAGCGCCATTTCAAATTTTTCTTCTAACTGTTCTAATTCCTTTTTCTGGACAGTCTTAATATCTTTCATTTTAGTTGCTATTTCTTCTCTTTGGATCTCTAGTTTCCTCTCTGTTTCTTCTCTGACTTTTTCTAAACAGACTTTTACACCATTTTCATATTTGTCCAAATGCTTTTTCATTTTCCTATCATTTTCTTCTAATTGCTGTTCATAGTTTTTCAAACGCTGCTCTATATTTCTGTTATTTATTTCTATTGCTTGCTTTATTTCCCGTTGGTTTTCTTTCATTGTTTGTTTTGTTTCATCCATTTTTAGTGATGTTTCTTGCATTTTTTGTGTCTGTATTTGCATCATTGCTAATAATTTTTCCCTCTTTCTTTTCTTTCCTCCATTATTGTAGCATTTCCTTCATTACCTGATCCTTCTTCAACAATTGTTTCCTCTTTTCTGTTATCCTCCTTCCTTTCTTGCATTTTGCTTTGACTCCTTGTGGTCGACATATTGTTTCTTTTCGTTACTGTTTTTGTCCCCACCAAATGTGAATCTTTGAAATTTGTGCAATAATATCCCCGCCAAATATGAACTTCGAGTAATGTTGCAAACTTTTCGAAAACTTTTCCTCTTATCCCAAAATAAATGCAATAAAATTTAAAACTTTTGTCAGTTGTAAAAATCAATCAAATAACATAAAATATATCATGCAAAAATTTGTACCTAGAGAAATTTGAAATGTTATGTCATAAAAGGAAATATTATAAACTTTAACCATCGGCAAATAAATTTTCAATCAATCTGCTTTACACGTTGGGGGCCATTTGTTATGATTGTTTATTTTGACTTTGATTTTAATTTATTGAGCCAATAAAAGAATTATAATTTAATTGTTATCAAATGTAAAATAAGACTCCTTATATTACCTGTGTTCGATGGATTCAAAGATTTTCTAGTTGTCCTTTATCGAGATAGAGAAGAAGGATAATAATAAAAGAAAATAGTATATTACAAAAATTAAGTATTCTTTATTTTATATAAAAAAGGAATAAAACAATTTTCAACTTCTGCCGTTATCATATCAATCAGCATACAAGAAAATAAATGAAATTTTTATAATAATAAGATTTTAAATCTACATAAATTTATAATAAGTGAAAACCAATTTTACTTAAACTTTCCTTTACTTGAAACAAAAAACAACAAAACTGTAACTTTTGATTAGTCAAACAAAACTCAATTCATTAAATTTGAATGATAATGCCATAATGTCAACACAGATCCTTCACAGATACCAATTTCAATTGTACAAAACACTTACAGCTTTTTTTTTCTTATTGAATTGTATGTTGGCACATACCCAGAAAAGTCCAGTCTCCTCAAACGATGTGATCTCTCCTCTTTGGCACCTTGGCTCCTTCCTAACGTATCTGCAAACCTTCTGCAGACTACACAAACACACCTGATTTACTTCTCCAAAACTCAGCTATTTATTTATGACACAAGGACCTCCTTTTGTCAACTTGATGCCGTTAATCTACTTTCACATATACTTCACAAAATGCCCACGGTAGATACAAGGACCTCTTTAAAATTACTTGTTATCTCGTTCTGCAAAACTATTCACTTCTTTTCACAATGCCGGTATCCAAACTCACGAACCACATCATATGTTCTAACAAACGACTGTTTCCTTCGATGGCCAAATTACAACTGCCTCTCCCCGTCTCCTAATCAGGCTAACCCCATTACCATTCAAAAACGACTATCCAATCAAAAGCTCAAATTTTGTTTACTACTGTTAAGGTTTGTTCCAAAAATTCTGTGTATCACTTGGGAAGACCAAATTACTGTTTCAGAGAAAGAATAAATAAAAATTGATTTTTCTATCCTGAGTCTGTTAATACACAATCTATACCTGTTTCCAAAGATTAGAATATGGTCATTTAATACACAAACAATGACAAGATTAACTTACAGGTAAAATGTTTTCTAATTCTACACAAAGGGGTTTTTTGATAATTTTGTTGGAAACGGAAAAGGTCAAACAAATTTCTATTCTTATCTACACTAAATCTTATCTTAAATTACTATATACAATTTGTTTATAATGATATCTTAAAATTTTATTCCGATGGATCTTTTTATTTATTTTTCTTTGGTTGGGAAAGAAGAAGTATGACAATATATACCAGATGTTGAATCGCCAAAAGGGCCATAGGAAACTCAATGGAAAACTCTAAATTGTTGAATTTCTGCTTCCTTAGTTATTTTACATCAAAAGTTATAAGAAACTTTATATAGAGAAATGAAATCTACATTAAAAACAAGTGTTAAAATTGTTCTACAAATTAAGCGTACTCCAAAATTTTGCAAAAATATAATATAATATTTCAGGTCACCCCTTAAAGTCAGGCCACACGGTACAAGAATGTGTATAACATGTTGCGTTTGGTCATATTGATCTTTCTAATATTTGACAATATTTGAATTTTGAATTGTCAATATTTTTATTTTATGATTAAATTATAAACAACAAATTTTCGCAAATAGTACTAGTACTGGTTAACAATAAATAGTATTTTTTTAAGCAATAAGTTATATTGTTTACAAAGCAATAAAGTTGATGAAATGTACTCAGTTCACGAAAAATCGCGATAATGTTATATTCAGGCAATATTGCGAGCACTGCCAGATATTTCTTTAATATAAGATATTATAATACTCTCCAATTCAATTTCAGGTTATACAACAATTCAAATAATTTCAATATAGTATTACTGTGATCCTTCCTAAAAATAATTTATAATAATTTCAACAATAAATGTTCAACAAATCTATTGTAAAATTCTCGTCTAACATTAGCCAGAACACGTGGCGTTATTTTGCACACTTTTCAATAATTTCGAGTTGTATAGAAGATTTGGAGAACCTGACGTTGTAAAATTCATTAGGGTAGCACTCCTCAGATGGATAGGTTATGTAATCAGACGAGAGGAAGATGACATAGTCAGAAAAGTTTTTGACCGAAGAGGGCCGATCGGACAACGAAGAAGAGGAAGACCGAGACTTAGGTACCAAGACAACCTGGAAAATGATTTGAAATCTATCGGAATTAGAGCATGGAGAAGAGTTGCCAGAGACAGGGGCGAATGGAGGATTGTTCTGAAGAAGGCTTTGGCTCATAAAGAGCTGTAACGACACTGATGATGATGATTCAATAATTCACATTTTTAATTTTAATGATTCTATATCTTTAAATTTTTTGGTCAGAATTAATTTTTTATTTTAGATGCCCCCAGATAAAATAATCGTTTGGAGCTAGATCTCCGATCTCGGGTGCCACTTAATGTTACAGTCAGGCCCAATCAAACAATTAAAGCTGTTTTAAGGAATTCCTTAACCACCCAGTTATTGTGCGCAGGGCATTCATCCATTTGAAATCAAATTTCTTCTTTATTTGGAGCTATTTCTGCAAGTCTGGATAAAATCTCTTCTTGTAGCAAGTCTAAAAACTTTTTTGAATTTACATTTTCCTTATAGAAAAATGGTCCAATAATATTGTGTTCAAATATTTCTAACCAGGCATTTATTTTTCGCCGATATTGGGTAGGTATGGCTTTCAATAATATCCTCAGGTTTTCCTGTCGACCAAATCCTATAATTTTGAATATTTGGTTTATTATTGAATGTAAATGTACATTCATCACTAAACAAAATGTTTTTTTTTTTAAATTATCTGTCTGCATTTCTTTTTTTTTTTCTTTTTCTCGTGCCACTCCTAGCGGAGATTGGAAATCATCATGGCCACTGCGACTTTGTTAGCAGCGCGCCTAAAAAGTTCAATCGAACTACACCCGAACCATTCACGTAGCCACGATATTTTTCTTCTTCCCACACTTCTTTTGCCCTTAATTTTGCCCTGCATGATATTTCTTAAAAGTTCGTACTTTTCACCTCTCACAATGTGCCCCAAGTATTCCATCTTTCTAGTTTTTATCTCATTTAGAATTTCGCATCTTTTGTCTAAAGTTTGGAGTACTTGCGTGTTAGTGACGCAGTCCATCCATGATATTCTGAGAATGCGCCTATAGCACCACATCTCGAAAGCTTCGATGTTTTTTGTGGTCAACTGTTTTAGTGTCCAAGCCTCTACTCCATACAACAGGGTAGAAAAGACATAACACCGCAGCATTCGTATTCGAAACTTTATATTGATATCACGATTGCAAAAGAGTTTGCGCATTCTATTAAAGACTGATCTAGCGATTTCTATTCTACATCTAATCTCTTTTGTTTGATCAGTATCGTCTGTGATCCAAGCACCTAGATATTTATAACAGGACACACGCTCAATCGTTGTATTGTCTATTACAAGATTAGTTCTGATGTTCTTTGATTTCGTGATTACCATAAATTTAGTTTTTTTCAAATTAATATTCAAGCCGTTACTGTTACAGTATATATTGAGACTTTGAACGAGATGTTGTAGGTCTACTAGCGTTCCCGTTAGGAGAACCGTATCGTCAGCATACCTTATATTGTTGATCGTCTCACCATTTATTATCAGACCAGGATCTTCTTCCTCGAGTGCTTGTTCACAAATAGCTTCACTATACAGATTTAATAAAAGTGGGGACAAGATGCATCCCTGCCGGACTCCTCGACGGATTTGAATTTCTTCTGTTAGCCTACCCTCAACCTTCACATTTGCTGTTTGATTCCAATATAGGTTGCATATAATTCGAATATCTCGGCTGTCTATATTTTTCTTTATTAGAATTTGTCTTAGTGGTTCATGTTGTACTTTGTCAAAGGCCTTTTCGAAATCAATAAAGCATGTGTAAATCTGTCTACATTACCCCTCTCTAAAATTTCATAAAAAAAATCCGCTCGTCACTCAACATCTCTTCTCTTAGTTCTTGAAGACATTGAAATTTATATGAACGCAAATTATTCATTTTCAAAATTTTTAAGACCGTGGAATTATGAATATTAAACTGGTCTGCAATGGACCGAAAACTTATTTTACAATTTTCTACAACTGCTGTTAATACATTTATTTATTTTTATTTTCTAAATTTCTTGGTACCTCAGCAATATTGTTTGTACACGTACAATTAGAAATCACGGTCCCAGTATTTTCAAAATTTTGTAAAATCCTATGAATTGTTGAATGACTTGGAATTGGTTTATTGCGATATCTTAAGTTAAATAAAGAACTGACAATTCGCGCATTATTGCCTGAATAAAACATTTTTATTATTGCCACTTTCTCCTCAACTGAATACATTTTTAATCAAATTTATTGTTTTTTAAACAATAAATTACAAAATAAAAATTTTGGCAATTCAAATATCAGAAACAGCAATATGACCAAACGCAACATGTCATACACATTCTTGCACAGCGTGTGGCCTCACTTGAAGGGGTGGCCTGAAAAATGTATTATATTCTTGCAAAATTTTGGAATACGTTTAATTCGTAGAACAATTATTTTAACATTTGTTTTCGGTACATATTTTAGTCCTCTACAAATAGTTTTTCTTGACTCTTGGTGTAAAATAATTAGGGAAGCAGAAATTCAACAATTTAGAATTTTCCACTGGGTTTCCTATGGCCCGTTTGACGATTCACCACCCTGTATATATATGTATATATATATATATATATATATATATATATTTCTATATATGTATATATATATATGTATATATATATATATATATATATATATATAGATATATATATATATATATACATATATATATATATATATATATATATATATATATATATATATATATATATCTATATATATATATATATACATATATATATATATATATATATATATATATATATACATATATATATATATATATACCCATATACAATATAATACCAAATACTATTTAACGGCCGATGCATCATAGGAATTAATGCTGAAGTTAAGTTTGAAAATGATGTGTGAAATTATAACAATAATCGATCTAGAATTTGCCGATTATGCTGCATACCGTAATGTTTGCATTAGTTGTTTTGTACATTCCAATCAATAATATTTAGCAATAACGCCATGCCACATCATGCATAAAACAAACCCCTATAGATACTGTCACAAACCCACAAATCACTCGGCGTCGCTCCTCTTTATATTCACGTTGGATTTGTTACCAAAATTTATATTTGTTTGTGACTTTTCACTTCCACCGATTTTGGTTTTGATTTGTGCGTGATTGGTTTATTTTAAAACCTTGAAAATGTTTACTGAAAAGGAAAACAGAGTTTATTTAATTCGTTAATGGATTCATCCGAAATTTGATGCAAATTTATTTATAAAGTATACTATTATGTCTTTCTTAATTTTTAAATACATGATTTAATTTAATTTAACAAATAAAATCTAAAATATAAATTATGCAAGTTTAATGAGCTACATGTGCGAAGCATAAAGCCACTTACAACGTTACTTACAACCCCACTTGTTCAAATCTGTATCAAATAAAAGATACATTATCTTGGCAAACTTTAAAGCCTAATCCATCTATTCCAGTAGTAGTCTGCTATTAAACTAGGACAGTAACCTAATTATAGGCATAAAAATAATATACTTAGAGAACCAGTAATTTGCCTCGGAATATGGTGGTGTAAATTATGAAAACGAATGGTATAAATAATAAATAGAATAGCTAGAAGGAAGAAGAAATATATCGTCACCTGAATGCAGAAGTATTGTAAAGTAAATTTTACAGGAGATTTTTTTGTTTTTTCTTTGAATGTAATAATAATTTCTTAATAATAGAGTTGAAACTGAAGTAAAATGGGACTACGAAATCATTGCTGATAATCTTAAAATAAAATTCTTATAAATAAAAAAAATGCGGACGTACAAAAGTTAACAATAATAAATCTAAGGTATGTCCCCATTTGTGGACTTACAATAAATAACGAAATGTGAGTTAGAATAGTTCTAAATAAAACACGAAAACTGCAGTTTACAAAATATGTATTATTTTTAGGTTTTATAAAACATATTGTTCTTAAAGCCTAAAACTATACTACGAACTGAAAAAAACATATCACGAATATGTTGAACCCTGAAACTTCAATAACATAAAAATAAAACTTCAAATTCGTACGGCATTATTATGCTAGTAGAAAAACATTGGTAAACATAGAAGGAACCCAGTAAGAAAACATAAGTTCTTAACTTGTACATAGAGCAAACATAACACAAAAAATTAAATAAAAATAAAAACAAAAGTTAATCATTCTCCTCGTCTTCTTTATCAGATTGTAGTGTAAATGTTAAAGTTTTAAAAAAATCATGGTATGGTGATGTTATTACTTCCTTTTAACAAAAATACATTAAATGGTCATACTTTTTTTTGTAAGAGGTATTTTTTTATGGTAAAGGCATTTAAGCTGAACATCTTCAATGATAAAATTATTTTTTTCTACCTCTTTCTAATAAATTTACTTTTCTAAAGGCCTCATCATATGCAATTTTAAAAAAATATAATGTTTGGGACATATGGGTCGAATTTGACTATTTTAAATTTATTCGTGTAAACTTTATTATTGTTTTCATCTTTGTCAAAATTTATTGCTGTTTTTTCCTGAAGATCTTTCATATCATATACCCCATATTTTGGGATAACTCGTGTACAATATACATGGCAATTTTCTTTTTGCTGTTATTACAATAGTGTACCACTGATGGTGTGTATATATCGGTATGTTTCTTGAAGCCTTCTCAATAACACTATGGACGCTAAAACCTTCAGATTGTGTATGGCCTGGTTCAAGAAAATATATGGCGAATGGTTATAAAATATTTTTGTGACAGATAGTTATATAAAGCAAATACGTATTTCTTACGATTCTTTCAGGCGCAGTTCTGAATAAATGGAAAACTCTTTTGCACCATTCTTTACCTGACTTTTGAACATAGACTAGTAAACAGCTTTCTGTTTCAGATGAATCTCTTTTTGCAATGGACTCATACCACATATAACACTGACATTCTTTAGTTGCCAAATTAAAAACGGTAAAGTTATAAGTGGATAATTTTAGTTTATAGTATGCCAAACCCACATTTGATTGGGGAACTGAAAGAACTTGTTGTAAGTCAAAAACAGCAGCGCATAAAGTTTTTTGTGTTGATGCCAATTCTTTATCGTTATTTTTAAGGTCTAGAGACAATCTTCTATCTCAGCTCTTTTCTCTACAGACAAAATTTTCATACTTGTGGCAGGTATCGCACAAATCTCTTTTTGGGTTGCAAAAAAAAAAGGTTACACTCTGTGTTGAAAATCTGTCGATAAATACTTTCTGTAGCTGGCTCAGGAATGTGACTTTCTTTGCAAAAATCTTTATAAAGCGTATACATTTTTGAAATGTTTAGAGAGGATGGTAAATATTTTCGTGCAGTAGACTTTCTGCAGTAATGACTCTCAACCGGTTCAAAGGAATTTATGTGATTTCTCACCGAATTCTTAATCGATTCATTCAGCTGCGAATTTTTACATGCTCTTCAACTCTTACACCAGAACTTCCATCTTCTGGAATACAGTCTGTCCGCTTATACTTAACGTGTTAAGAAAAAAAAGTTTTATAACATGATGCACTTGTTTTTTCGTTATATGTTAGGCTGTACGTATAAGTATTTTTTCTTCTACTAGGTATTCCTTCGCCTTCCGGTAGTTTTGATCTTTGGCGGCAACGTTGCTTGTCCTGAGCTCTCACGTGCTTAGAAATAAAATCACGCTGTCTATTGATGTCACCTAATTCCCAGAATTTTTTAAATATTTCATTGCGATCCTCTTCTGAAAATTTCTCGACACATTTCTTTCTGCAGTTCCGACAAGCCGGTTTAATAGTTCTTTTGTTCTCAAAATTTCCTTTTCAGTTCATGTATTGGACTCCACTATTTCTGGAAGATTTAATAAGGTTTCTTCTCCAAGTGCCAATCTGTTTCTTGCTTTTCCTTGTTTTGATTTTAGGCTGAACATCTGCTTGATTTTCTTGCATATTTTTACTACCATCGGAAGGAATATAATCAGGGTCGTCACTGCTGGAATTTGCGAATGGATCGTCGCTTATTTGAGCTTGAGCAATTGTCTTTTTCAATATAGTTTCTTCAACGTCGTTTTTACATTTCTAAAGTAACTTATTAGTAGTAGTTTATAAAGAATCAAAAAGTGAACAAAAATGTATGTTAGCTATTACTGTAGTTGTTTCATATGGCATTAATGATGGTGGGGGTTGCAGATTAGCGGAATCCGTCATAAGCTTTGCAAAAGTTTGCTCTTTGTAAATGGACGTACCTAAAAAAGTTAAATAGCTTTTAAAATATATATAAAATCTTTTTAACAAAAAATTGAACCGACGAAATAAAGAGACTGAAAAGTGAAAAATAAAATCGGTACCTCGGAGGTAAAGGACACTATGCCCATTTTCTTACTTTTTCAGGAGAGCAGTTTTAACATTTTTTAAATTTGTAATCAGTAAATACTCAAATGTTTCTTATATTTACCAAGATTAATAAATTATTATTGCGGTGTGTATAATCATTTTTCCTTCCATGAAGTGTTCTATACCTGAAGTTTACCGTTCATTATTTAAAATTTTTTTAAAAATGTGTAGTTGGACATAGTGTTGTTTACCTCTAAAAACTTTTTGAAATAATGTGGCATTGCATGTTAAGGTCTTTACGAAATAAACAATACAAACATATTAAACAGCCTATACTATTATTTTATTAGAGGTAAATATTATAATGTTATAATAATTAAGAAAAATTATAGACGACAAGTTTCAAAATTGTTAAAGATGCTCCATATCAACTTCATCTTCTTGTGGGTAATCGTTAGTGGCTACATCGCTATGTGTTAAATTTGGATAAAACGCATGACAAACTGACAGAACAAGAGGCAGTAGTGCAATTAAGTCATTGTACTTTTATTTTGTGATTGGTAATGGGATTACTGAGACTTGATTTAATTGGGCTGGAAACGTTAATTGCTGTCTTCGATACCTCATGAAGTCCACTTCATACATATTTTGATTATTGAAATCGGTCTTATAAAAAAACTTTCCAATGTGTTCTTGTTGGGACTTGTAGGAAAACACATGTTGACAATAGAACAGGGTCTTTATTAACATTCTTTTTTCTACTTACAAAAGGAGGATCAGGTGACAATTTTCTTATCGAACAGCGTTTTGAAGTTTTTGAAATCTGCAAGTTCCATATTGTGCACTGTGTATTTACCTGATGTCTAACTAGTTGTTGTCAGTCCCATGGTGTTAAAATGGCCAAATTGGAGAGTTTCTTTCTTTTTCTTTCGATTAAAGCATGAACACTGTCTGTTTCCATATGTGTGTGCCTTTTCAGTAAAAACTTTTGAGTGATCGTCTTTATTTGAGGGTACGTATGCAGTATCCATAAATAGCACAATATAATACTAATATTTTTATTTTGTCCATAGCAGTTATCGGTCCAAAGAGTGATGTCCTCTACTTGACTACCTGGAATTGTATTGTCAGCCCATTTCAAAATTGACGAGGCAATTTCATTTGCACCTCGGGCCCCTTTCGATTCGTCCCACATCATACATTGTAGAGAAGAATCACTGGCATCATATATGTAAAATTTAATTTCCAAAGCTTCTTTTTGTAGAAACTAATACAATTGTTTGTTAGCGGTGAAGGCAAATATTTTTGCAAATCACCAGATAGTACTTTGTATTTTGGTGACTCTTTAGCCATTATAAAGTCCAATTGTTTTAAGTTATACCGAAATTTAGATTCAATTAGGTGAGCATCATGATCAGCCTGTACACTGGTTAGTTCATCTGCATTAAGATTATTTTTTCAATTGAGCGGTGAATGTACTGCATGTATCGTAAATGTCTCTTTCGGGTGGTTTAAACGACAACTTGAAGTCTTTATTAAAAATATCTGCGTACAACCACTTTTTTACTCTGAGCTTTGGATCTACATGTCTTTCATTGCATTCATCAATGTACAGTTAATAAATCTTTTCTATTGTAAGTTCTGTGCCCAGATAATTTCTCTTACTCCTTTCTTTGGAATAATGACTCTCGTATTTTGGGAATGATTTATTATGTTGATGTATACTATTTATGGTTTCGGTAGTAGTTTTATCGATTGGCGTGTGTCTACCTCTTTGATCAGCTTTTATTAACCTCCTGGCTCAATTTTTTTCAACATATTTACTACTACTAAATTAGATATACAAAGTGTGTTTAAAAACATAACCTTGAACACATTCAATAGCTGATTGTTCAATGTAAAATAGTAGTGTAGTGTATTATTTTTAGATTTGGTAGAATTTAGGTCTTTTTTTCTTGATCGAAGAGTAGGTTGGATGTCGGTACATGAGATGATAAATCATCTGAAAAGTTTGTCTCAGTCCAGTATGAGTTGAAAATTTTTTGTCTTTCGTATTCTGGAAATCTTTCAGAGCATTTCATGCGACACAGGCAAGGAGGCTTTAACATTTTTTCAGGCATGTTTTTGCCTCTTTTACTGAGATACTCTTTCCCACCAGCTATTTTTCGTTTGCGAACATTACAGGCCCAATTTTGTTCATTTACTACACGTTTTTTTACCTTTTTGTTTGCACTTAGTTATATTTTGTACCTTTCTTTTAACACATTTCTCTTCTTCTAAAATAACTTCATTATGTTCATTGAAATTGCCTGCATCACTGCTTAGGGATAAATCGTCCTGAAGAAGACTTTTTGTTATTGCCCCACTAATCGTAGGAGTAATAATAGCTTTCTCTTTTACCTTTGTTTTCGCTGGTTTACTTGTACGTCTCATATCATTGTCGTCCGATTCTGAGCTTTCACCACTTAGAGGCTCATAGATTTTATCAATATCCGAATTTTCATCTCCAAACTAATTATTATTTTCGTCCACTTCTTTACCATTACTTTGGAAGTTACTGTAATGACCAGGTGGTTCTGAAACAATTAGATACCGTTTTTTGTTGTTAATGATAAAAATAATATTTATCTAAACACATTTTTGAACGTTATTTTTTTTTATTTAGATTTATCGCAATTCCGTTATCTGGGATGGCAACAATGAATTGTTTAACGAACCATTGTGTCCAGTCTGAACCAGATATATGTAGGAGAGGCTCTCTTACATATCTCTGGTCTAAACACTGGTTTACATTGGGAAAAAAAGTGTACCATTTTTATATGACGGGAAGTGTACAAGGGTACATAACCCTATGTCCGGATGGTAAATGACGGTGCACACATATAGTAGAGGTAAACAACACCAAGTCCACATGGTGTTGTTTACCTCTGACTGGAAGTGGACTTGGTGTTTAATAAAAAGTCGGTAACTTGCCGTAAAATTGTTTCTGAACATAGTATGGTTTACCTATGTGTAGAGCCAGAAAAGTTATATTCAAAAGTGCAATAATCTAAATTTCGAAAAAATGGACATAGTGTCCTTTACCTCCGGGGTAAACAAATAAGCCTTCTTAGTATTAATAACTAACTTGCTGAACTCATGTAAGTAACTAATTTTGAGTCGGCGCCAAACAAACCGTCAACAAAGATCTTTAAATTACATAATAATATTGTTTTTTTATCTGGCACCGACTCAAAATAAGTTACATTAGATTAGGAGGTTAGTTATTAAGACTAAGAAGGCTTTTTTATTTTTCACTTTTCAGTTTCTTTAACCATCTAAAAAACTATTTAATTTGAATGAATCTTACCTATCAACATACTAAATTTTGAATGTGTTTCATCTTATAATGGCTGATGCAAACATCTTAGCTCACATATTTAGGGTTTTTCTGTTCCTCTTTTTTTTTTTCTGCAGGTAACTGACTATTATTTAAGACAGGCTTAGGTTTGAGTGGCTCTAAAAAAACAAAAAATTAAATTAAGACAATTTATTTTACTGTCATCTTTATCTAGAATATATTTTTACGTAAATTTTTTTTATGTTGTTGCTTGATTTACCATTTTATTTTACATAATGCATTGTGACTAAATTTGATTCTTTATAACAGCATACTTACCTCTTGTGTCACAGGCTCTCTTTACTAATAAATTAAAAAATTTTTCTCTTCTCGTAGCCATTTCGTTTATAATTCTTAACAATAATATTATATAAATCGTAAAATTCAAATAATTCTAAGTCCTTGACAGGAATATTGTAAGTCCACACAAATAAATCAGATCTATTCTATGTCCAAATTACACTACCGTCGTAACTTATCATTGTTCTGCTCTCAACTGACCCACTGCGAACTATTACACCGCAATAGATAATGGAAGATGGTGGGAGAACCGTGAAGCTTGGACTTACAATACATGTAATAAAAGTGGCTACAAGCTATCGAATGATGTTAAAAACGCAACTTTGAAAAATTTGGACATATATTAGTTCTGCATTCAAGTGACGATATATTACAAATAGAAACGATGCATATCAAATTAAATGTTGGACTATAAATATTAAATGTTAAACTGAAATTTTGGGAAATAAAGATAATCAATTTTAAGGGACTTCAATCCCAAATAATACATATTAAAAAAATGTTTAATATCTGGTAGATTTTACACATAATTCTTTATAGCTCTGAACTGAAATAATAAAAATGCACATAATTTCCAATCAATGGTAACTTTATTACCGACAAAAAAACAGTATGTAATAAAAATTACAAGCTACCCAGAAAATGAAAAGTATCATCAGATAATACAATAACCATACTTATATCGCAAGTATCATCAATATTATGGTGAATTATTGCCAACAACTAAATTATTAAAAAAATCATGGTATTAAGGTTTAATTGCATTTGTTTCGCATAAAGATAAGAGATTTCTCTTTTTAACTGCAGTGATACCTGGTGCAGAAGCATATGCTGTTTTTAGTTCTAAGTTTTCTAGTTTAGTAAACTGTCCCCTTAATTGGCGATGCAGGTTTATTGTTTTGAAGTGTCCTTCAAAACTAGTCTTCACTTTGAAGGAAAATGAGCCTGTTTTTTTCTACCTAGAAAACAATAATGTCATTCCATGTGATTTTGTTTCCGTCTTCATCAATGTTGAAATTGTTGTCAATCATTGAACATAGGTGTCAATCATTGAACAGTCCACATTTAATTTGTTTTGCATGGTGGTCCATTTTTCTTAGCTGACTGGATAACCGTCATCCATTGGGCTGGTACATAAATAAAATCTCCTTTAAGAACTTGCTTTCGTTGTTTTTTAATGAGGGAATGCATGTTATCTCCCTCGTTCTGGAAATGTCCAGTAATCAGAAATGTATGTGTTATTTTAGGTATATTAAATTTATGCATTGCGTATACGTATAAGCCGAGTATATACTTATTTTTGTTCTGTTTGGAACAATTATTTGGAAAGAACATGACGTTGCTGCTGTTTCCTATAGGTATTGAAAAAGGCATGTTTCAATTTCATTGGGACAATATGAGCAATACCCTCATACCAAATAAAACAATATTCCAGTCCTTTTCCGATATCTAAAATAATTGTGAAATTAAATGCAGAAATTCGTCGTTTTTATTAAAAGCTTGATATTTTACCACACGGAGTAGGCAACACAGCTTGCAAATCGAAGCATGCTGTTATGCACTCTTCAGATTTTGCTAATGCGGCGACTTTAGACTTTTCATTTCTACTTAACCCTCTAGCAGGCCAAATCGTAAAAATTATCTGTTGAAGTTGATATTTTTTTTTCAAGTAAATATAGGCAATAATAACTTATTTTTAATTTTCTGCTAAAAATGTTGTCTAGAATAAGTGCTACGTGAGATAAAGTGAAGACCGTCTATAGACGGTCTTGTCGGGTTATGAGTAAAAACTAACTTTGGTAGATGTTTATTATAAAACAAGATTTATTAAGAGAAATGAGTATAGAACATGTTATTTTTGATGGTGGTTTGATTTCCAAACTGAAAACTGGTTTTCACCATCAAAACGTTCATCAGCAACTTGAGGAACCGTTATTTTTCCAATACCGGATCAATGTATAATTAAGTGTATATGGGTCGCTTAAATATTGTGTACCGTGAGATATAATTAACCCTATCTACTTTTGTGTCACTGTGTAGTGATCATTTTGTATCTTTCCCTTACGTCCTTTCGTCTTACTTTCTTTCAGTTTTCTTATTCATTAGGTTTTTATATTCCTTTCGAAATAGGGTGGTACCAAAAATATTTTTGTCGTTTTAAAAACTTGAACAAGTAGCCAAGCAAGTCAAGTAACTTAAAAATCATCCAACTTACGTGTTCAAGAAGGCCTCCTACCACCATGGAATACAGTGGTGGTGTTACTATACTTGAACGGTCTACCCCATGCATGCTTCATGTAGACAGTCGTTCAAGTAAATACGTATAACCCATTTTACCTACTTGCTGTCAAGAAATGGGACGCGTTAAGTCGATTTTAAGTACTTATTTTAATTTAATTAAAAATATATGATGGACAATGAGAAAACATTGAAGTTTGTGAAGTTACGTAAAGCAAACATGTCTTTGGAATATATGTAGTAGTTAGTAAATAGAACAAACAATAAAAATGGATGATTTTGGTCCTCAAAATGTGAAGAATAAAATAAAAAATTTCATCATATTCCCAGGAACATGCTAAAATTGCAAAACATAAAAAGTCTGGTGCTGAAACAGACAATCTTTTTCAATTCATTTTTCTCTCTTCTCTGAACCGCTATTCAAATTTAGTTATTGTACTTGAATAGTGAATGCCCTTCAAACTTAAATACTAGATTATAGTTACTTGTTTAAGTAACTTGAACGGCTACTCGACTTATGCAAGCTAGGCTTTAGGCGCACTCATCCATCGTCCAACTGTGGTAGTTGTTTATATGATACAATAAGTAAGAAACGAAACAAATATACTCACACCATTTGGAAAGTAACTTTGGTGGTTAACAAATTCTCAGGCGTGTGTAGACTAACAAAAAACTCACGTAAAAAAAGTCAATCAGATAGTTTCAAATGCGCAGCATTCTTACTAGATGTAGGGACATTAGTTTTATTTAATTTTATTGTGCACAAATTTTCTACAGACTTCTCCACCCAAAAAACTTTTAAAATTATTTTATAGAACCCAATTTCGAAAGCCTTAAAGCGATTTGAAATTCTTTTATCCACAATGCAAGTCTCAACGATTAGATATGCAGTTATAGTCCTAGGTGATATGAACGCGAAGCTGGGAAAAGAGCCAATATATGCAGAATCCTTTGGTAAGCATAGTTTACATGATATTACCAGTAACAAAGGTATAAAAAGTGGCACAGTTGGCAATGGCGAACAAACTAAGAGTTGTTAGTACGTGTTTCCCCTCATAAAAATATTTATAAAGAAACCTGGATGATACCTGGTACTAATAAATTTAATCAAATTGATCACATATTAATATCTAAGCAGTGGGCAACCTCCGTAACAGATGTTAGAACTTATAGAGGCGCAAATTGCGATTCGGACCATTTCTTGGTTATATCGAAGATAAAACAAATAATACCAATGGTAAGAAAAGAGAAAGGCGCCAAACAAAGAAAATGGAATACATATATGTTTAAAAATCCTAAAAAGAAGAATGAGTACCAGCAGAAAATAAAAGTAATATTAAATGAAAGAGGAGAACAAAACATTGAAGAAGAATACCCAATAAGTTGGTTAAACTTATACGAATGACTCTGGAGGGTTCCAAAGCTATGGTGAGAATAGATGGAGATATGACGCAGGCCTTTGATATTGCAAATGGATAAGGGGATGCCTTATCAACAAACACTTTTTAATCTAACTTTAGAAGCTGTTGTTAGAAAACTGGATATAAACGGCTGTATTAATACAAGATCTATGCAAATATGCGCATATGCGGATGATGTTGCCATAATAAGCCGCAACAAAAGGGTATTAAGCGAAACAGTTATATAACTGAAACGAGAAGCTGCTACGTTTGGTCTATATATAAATGAAAGCAAAACAAAATATATGGAGTAAAAAAAATCGAATAACCATAAGAATCTGAAGGTAGACAACCATACCTACAAATATGCCTCCACTTTTCCCTACCTAGGCTCAATAATAAATGACAACAAACAACATCAGTCAAGAAATACAAGCACGGATTCTAAGCGGTAATAAGTGCTTTTATGCATAGAAAGACTTAATGAATAGTAAGTTACTGAATCGTGAGTCTAAGCTGAGAATCTACAAAACAGTAATTGGACCAGTGGTCACATATGGATGTGAAACGTGAACCCTCTCAACCACTGATACGCGCTATCTCAGAGTATTTGAGCGCAAAATACTAAGGAAGATATTTGGATCAACCAAATGCAGCGATGGTTCGTGGAGAATTAAAATGAACCACGAGCTGGATGAACTAATGCAGAGCGCAGATATTGTCAGATTTGTAAAGTCACAAAGACTAAACTGGCTTGGTCACCTAGAAAGAATGCCAGATAATCGAGCTGTAAAAGTAGTTCAGAGATGGAAGCCCCAAGGAAACAGAAGAGGGATCTTAAAACCATGAACATTAGGCAGTGGCGAAGAAAAGTATCCGACAGGGCAGAATGGAAGAACATTGTTAAGCAGGCCAAGACTTACAAAGGGTTGTAGCGCCATTAGAAGAAGAAGAAGCAAGTCTCAACGCCATAAAGTAAGACCGAAAACCCAGAATCAGCACAGTAAGCGTTATTTTTAAAAAAGTTAAAGTAAAGTTATTTTTAAAAGGGCACTAGTAGAGCTGTGATCCTTTTTGAAACCAGACTAATTTTCTGGCAGAATTTTATGTTTATCTAAGTGAACCTGTAGTTTCTGATTTAAAATTAGGTAGGTAGTATACTCATTGGCCGTATTTCATTAAAACTTATCGGATTATTAATTTTCGGTATCGGTACAATTGTAGCAACTTTCCACATCGATGGGAACTCTGCTTTTATAATGCAAACATTGATAATATGTGTCAAATACGGTAATAAAAACGAAAGGCACATATTAATTGTTAGTATATTTATTTTGTCGAATCCGGTAGCAGCACTCTTGATACTTTTAATGACATTTAAAACGTCACTTTCTTGGACACAATTTTGCACCTATGTCCACACAAAAATTATTATTATAAAAGGTATTAACTGTTAAATCAGGAATAATATTAGGAATACCATTTATAAAGTATTCATTCATTGCAGAAATATCACTTAAATTTCCGTAGTATTTTCAGTATCTCTACCAAGACTTATCAACTTTAAGGAATCCCAAAGATCTCCTCCGTTTTTATTATCCAATTTGTTTGAATAGGCTTTTTTCACTTCTGACTGCTAAAGTAAACATGTTTCTAATCGTTTGTATTCCTCCCAAATTTGCATGTTTTTGTATTTTTTGTACGTACTTTGTGCCTTTTTTTTTCATAATACGTAAAGTATCAGTCACCCATAGTGCATAATTTTTCGAAATTTTATAAGTTACGTAGGGAGCATGACGATCCAGAAAGCATATTATATAATTGATGTTATTACCCGTAATGAAACATGATTTCTGAGTTAAAAAAGAAAGAAATTTCTTAACTGAAAGTTAAAAGAAGGTTTAATAAAGCAGAATTACCTATTAGAAGATTAGTAACTTTACTACTGTTCACTAGAGAACATACAGTTATTAGATTGCATTTGACTAGAGTTATTGCAAACTAAACTACTGATGACTGGTATAAATCATAAATAATACAATGTATGGGTGGTGGCTACAAAGAATCCGTAACTATCATGTGAGTTCTTTTAGAGTCTATGTATTTAAGCATACCCATGATAGTACTCTCAGATTGGTATTTAACAATAAAGAACATTAATGGGTAATTTTAAAGTACTAAAAATACAAAGAATTGTAAAAAATAAACTATTTTTCAACTGTTATTTTATTTTCAGATTTCTCTTTAACTGCATTTACATGTAAAACGTTCCCAATATTTGCTTTTTTCCTTAATGCTAGAAGATGAGTTTCTCATTCTTAAATCCAGCTTTTTGGAGTAGTTGACCTAAAATAAAACAAATTAAAATTATATATTTTATGTAGTATTAATAATCCTACAGTGGATTGTCTATTTTTTAAACTAGGTCACTAATGAAAGATTGAAGCATATAAATTACGTTTCTACCGGAAAATCCTGAATGTATTATTGACAAAATAATTAACAATCAACGAAGTTATGAGAAAAATACTAGAGACCATCAAAAGAAAAAGTTATAATACTGGGAAATTTTTATAATTAGAAAATATACTTAAATTATTCATATAAAGACGCGCTATCTCAGAGTAAGTATGGGAAGGAAAAGAGTAGTATATTTGCGTATCTAGTGAATCTAGTGGAGAGTATGGGAGTACATCAAACATGTTTTCGGAGCCGTAGGATTTTATGTATAGTCATGATGATTGCTATCGTTTATTGGAAAGATGTAAACAAAAAATAAATTTAGGTGGTCCTTGTTACAAAAATTTTAGCGAGAAAAAAAAGTGGGGTGGAAAAGAATGAAGGAGATATCGTTTGGGATTTTTGCCGGTTAGATCCTTTCGGATTGTTACGGCGCGAATTGGCACTTTAACCGTTTTTCATAAAAATAGTATTTACTAGCTTAAGGTGACCAACAGCTTTACGTGGACTACAAATCATGGTGGCGACTTGTTATTATTTTTAGAAACGAAATTGTCATTGAAACTGTTTAAAGCAAAGGAAAATAATAATCAACACAATAACGTATCTGAAGACACGAAATAGAAATCAGTTTTCAGGAAGTAGAAAAAGCCATAAATTCACTCAAAAATAGAAAGTCACCAGGACCAGAGGGAATAACCAACGAGCTTCTAAAACACGGAGGAGAAAGTATAACCCTAGAGATGACGAAACAGCATAATGATACCAATGTTCAAAAAAGGAGATTAAGAAGACCCCAACAATTATAGATGTATAAATCTACTGAAAACCGCACTTAAGCTTAATACAAAAGTCCTAACCAACAAAATCAATAAACTATCAAATGAACAACAAGGATTCAGATCCGGAAGATCCTGCATAGACGCCGTATTTGTACTAAGAAAAATCACAGAAAAGGCCATCGAGTACAATAAACTAGCATATCTTTGTTTTATAGACCTGACAAAGGCTTTCGATCGCATACAAGTCGAAGACGTCTTAAACCTACTATATAGAAGAAACATACTAATCAATATTATACAAACTATCGAAAACATCTACATCTACATCTCCATAATCGAATACAGGCAAAGATAAATGGAAAACTAACACAGTGTATACCAGTACAAAGCGGAGTCAGACAGGGTGACTCGTTAAGCCCACTTTTCTTTAATATAATAATGGACGAAATAACGTAGTCATGGTAATAAAGCAGTACGTAAAGGTCATGGCTACAGAATGGGGGAAAAAGAAATCCAAATATTATGTTATGCAGACGACGCTGCATTAATCGCCGAGACAAAAGACGAGCTCCAATATTAACACATATTTTCAATGCAAGAGCCAAGAAATACAATATGATAATATCAGTAGACAACATCTAAATACCCACTACGATGTAAAATCGAAATTGATAGAAAAATAATAAAACAGGAAGCAAGGAATAGATAATTAGGAATAGTTATAACTAGTTACGGAGATGTTGAAGAGGAAGTACGACAAGAAAGCTTACAAGCAAGTAAAGCGGCGGGATCTCTTAATGACACAATCTGGAAAAACAAATCCCTAAGACAAGACACAAAAAGAAGAATCTATAAAGCAGCAATTAGACCTATATTAACATACACGGCGGAGACAAGACCTGACACATCTAAAACAAGACGACTACTAGAAAGAACAGAGACGAATATACTCCAACGAATATCAGGGAAAAGTCTGTTGGATAGGAACAGAAACGAAAACATAAGAAGAGCATGCAATACAGAAGACATAAATGGATGGGTAACAAAACAGAAACAGGAGTGGAACGAACACATCAGTAGAATGGCAGAGGATAGGATAGTATGAATAGCATGAGATAAGTCACCAAATGGACGAAGAAGTATTGACAGACCAAGAAAAAGACGGTGCGGCACTTTCAACAATTTGGGAGGCTAATATTGAAGAAGAAACAGGCTTTAAAGCCTACATACAAGAAGGAAGAAAAAGAAGAAGAAGAAGAAAATGTCATTGTTGGTGCCGGAGATTGAACTCGTACGCTCTACGATCTACGGCCGCCACTAGAAGGATGGAGAATAGAATAGTAACCAGGGATGTTAAAACCGTCTTTATTTTGATTTAAACATAAATATTGAACTAACAAAGGGTGAAATTTAAGATAAATGAATTATTTGAGAGGTTCTTTTTATTTTTTAGATATAAAAAAATCAAAAAATAGAACCCATGCGTGTACATTCTTTTTCTCCCAATTCTATAGTGCTATCGCCCAAATTAAACAATGGGCTTCTTTAATTTATACCCGTATAGATCTGTGTTTCGGTCTGTCATGCCTTATACCATAGAAACCAAATCTGAAACTGGCACAATACAAAGATACTTATAAACAAATCAATTATAAACCCTAATAAGAATAGAGGAAAAATACTTAGTATTTCTGTAAATAGGCTTTACAGGAGGTTATAAAAGAAATATGGATACAAAAATTAAAAAAAAAAAGAAATATGGAATATTGAAATACTTTGCGTCATACACAAAAAAGAAGATTAATTTAAATGCTCTTACCACAGGGAAATTATGCTCCTAAATGTATCGTATGAAATACTCTTCACTACCATATACAGGACAAATAATATAATTGTGGAAAAAAAAAACCGTGGAACATGGCCTAGACACTTACCACATATTTGTAAACTACAAGGAAACCTAAGACTCTGTAAATAGAAGGGAAATTTTCAAGACTAGCGGTTCAAAAACTTAAATGAAGAGCACCAATCCAGGAAAAAGTGTCTAAATATTTTAAAAGGTTCAATACGTAAAACTGTTTAAATGGTATACTGTTTAAACTGACTTTGGAAAAAGTATGTCACACATTACAACCACTGGTTGAGTATACAACAAATCAGTACAAATTATTGCCTATCATAATAATATCAATATTATTGGTTGAACGGAAAACGCCGTACGAGAGATTTAGTCGCACTAAAAAAAACAGATGCAAAATAAGCTGGATTATAAATATCAACACAACGAAATACATGAAAATAAGCACGCAGCCACAAATCCTACAGCCGCTTGTTAGGAAAAAAGATATCATCGAAACAGTTGATGAATTTTTTATACCTGGAAGTGGTCGCCAGAACTGAAAATAGCACTACTGTAGAGCTGAACCGCAGAATGTGCATGGTGAACAGAAGCTATTTTGGGCCCAATCTTTTTTTTGCTTCCCAAGTTATATCGAGAAATACAAAGAACTTTACAAAACAATAATACGTCCAGTCCTAACATATAGTTTAGAGATTTGGACTCCAATAAAAAAAATGTTAGGATGTTTTGAAAGAAAAGTACTATAGAGCGGGTGAATGCCAATGTAGTCTGGAGAAGAAAATACAACTTTGAACTTTATAAAATACACCACAAACCAGATATCGTAAAAACATAAAGACAGTACGTGTGAGGTTGGTAGGACATGTAATGCAAATGGAACAAAGTGACCTGTTAAAAAACGCTTCCTATGATAGACCCATTGGTCAGAGAAGAAGAGAAAGATACAGAACAAGGTTTTTTGATAACATTAAATGAATATGGAAAACATAGAGGCAAATAAAAAATAAGAAGTAACAAAATTAGGCATTTGACACATAGTTCTAGAGAAACAGTCACTACAGTTAAATACGAGAAGGAAAACAAGACAAGTTAACTTCTGTTGTTGTGATCTAACGTTCACATTGATTTTGAGAAGCAAAAAACAATGAGCAAAATGAAGAGTAAATATTTATAACTGGCCTAGCCAATTTGCTAATAAGTCCTGTTTAAGTAAGATGGGTATAGCAAAATTTATTATGGAATAAAAAAAAATTGGAAAGTTTTCTTGCGACATTCAAATTATATTTAAATAATGTGGAAACATACCCAACTTTCCAGCAGATCGGTTCCACCAATTTCAAGGATTCATGGTTACGTCTTCCTCTGCAAAATATAAATTTACTATTTAATTAAGTATTCAATTATAAATGATGATTTAGTGAAATAAATTAATTTCTCCTAATATGAAGGGCACAGAGAAAAAAACAGATATCACTTTTTATTGAAAATCTCGGTAGGTGCGCCATTAAATGGGCCCCATTAAATTCCTTGAATGACGACTTATGACGACGATATTTGAGAGTACCTAAACTGGGAAAAAACTATTGTAGTATGGCGTAAAACAATGTATAAACTATAGCGTACCGAATAAAAACCAGCTTAGTTCACACGTCCAGGGGAAAAAACCAGCGATGTCATGTAAACAAACCGACTGATGCAATAATTGTTTTTAAGAAACGTGCCAGTATTATTGTAACCGCAAAAGTGTAAGTTCTTGTTTGTTTGTGTGATTATTAATTAACAGTTATGGCTAATAGTGATTCGGAGGGGCCCGTTGAGAACAAAATTATGCCTTCAAAAAAAAAAAGGAAGACTACCGGCCGCATGTCAGATGTCTCTAAAATGTTAAAGTTATCGACTCACGAAGCTAGACAGCCTTGTAACCGCTTAAGGTTAAAGTGCTTTGAGGTAATTAATGAGGCGCAAAGAAAAGAAATGTCGAGAAATTGTAAATTTGTTTAATTACGGTCTTATCTGTCCAGCATACAAGGCATCTTTGAAACGAGAATACTGCTAGTTTCCATGATACAAGTTATGCGTATCGAGATCGAGTTCGGGATTACGATATTCCGGTGTGTGCTAAAGCTTTTTGTTCCATTCATGGAATTACAAAAAATAAAAAAATAAATTTTATAGAGGAAAGCTTCAATTGAAGTGGTGCAGCTCAAAAGGACGGACGTGGAAGCATAGTGCAACACATAGGAAGCTAACCGACTTAAAAAAAAGTTTGTTATGTGACCACATCAAACGTTTTAAGGGTTGTCAGAGCCACTATAGTCTGAATGATACAAAAAAGCCTTATTTACCGGAAGAGCTTACAATCAAAAAAATGTTAAACCTCTTTAAGAAAAGTATCTGAACGCTAAAGTCTTATACGAAACGTACAGAAAATGTATAATAAGAAATTTAATATTGCTTTTGGATACCCCAGAAGTGACACATGCGCAACATGTGATGGATTTCAAATTAAGCTTAAAAGTTTGACTGCTACTGATGAACTTGGACAATTAACTGTTATGAACGATTTACGTAAAAGAAAGTCTGAATCGTTCTCTTTAAGAAAAAGGCAAGCCAAAAAATCTGCAAAAAAAAGCAACAAAAAGAAAGCCATCTGCATTGGTTTCTCAAAAAATGTTTTAATTCCGAAAATTACCACTAACGATGTGAACTATAAACGCCAATTATCTATGTATGCCTTTAATGTACTCTCTTCTGGTTAGTCTATTTTTTATACCTATCAAACGAAGTTGCATTGTTTTTCTCCATTTTATCAATAATTACTTACAAGACCATGTTAAAGAACTGACAATCTTCTATGACTCTGCAGGAGGACAAAATAAAAACTTTACTATTTTTCGATTTATTCATTTTGTAGTAAACAACAAACTTCATAACCTGAAAGAAATAAATATCACATTTCCTGTAAGAGGACATTCCTATTTGGAATGTGACAAAAATGTAGGATTGTGGGATTTAAAGAGCCCCTTTGAGATCCCGGAAGAGTTTGAAGAAGTCATTAGGCATTCCCGTTCCAAACTATCGCTATTTGTTATAGTGAGAGTGTCACAAAACATAGTACTGGATTGGAAATCATTTTAAGATGGAATTTATTTACAAAAATGCCCATTTAAAACTTAGAGTGTAAAGGAAATAAATAGTGAAATCATCTGATCATGGCCGTCTTATCTACTACCGTTCAACATGCAATGGACCAGTACTATCTGGATTAATACGAAAACGCTTTGACCAAAACTCAGCTTGAAGATGTAGATAATTTTTGCTGCCTGTTCCGGTATACGATGGTAAGTTATAAGAAACTTTTAAATAAAAATGAGATTTATTTTTTTTTTAAGTTTAACGACCTAATGCGGTTTTGCAGTACAAAAGCAGTGACTACAGAATCTGGCTTATCTCTAACAGTAAGTTTAAATTATTTATATGTTAATAAATAAATAAACATTAAAAAATTATTTAATTTTCTTTTTTAGTTCAAAAATAAAAACGGCTGGTTTTTGTCTGTTTTAGGTGACATTGCTGTTTATGTCCTGCAAAACCGTGAGTGATGCAGATTTTTTTTTGCAATAAAGCCGACTTTAGTTTTTGTAAACCAAAACCTGTAGTTGTAATACTTTATAATAATGTTACTTTCTGGTTTATGTAAACTACTGTTTATAATCTCTTTTTGAAATAAAAATAATTGGTTTTGAACATTAAAATTCAATTTACTCAGTTGTGCAAAGAAATGATATATCTGGTTTTTTCCGGTACCATTCATATGAAAATTATATGTTAATTTATACTGTGCATATTTAATTATTAAATTTGTTATTTTGAGATTTTCATGTTTGGATAAAATTTTGTAAAGGTATATAAAACCAAAAATTTTTATTTATTAATAGTAGATTTGATTAGAGAGATTAGATTAGTGATTAGAGACAAACAAGCTGAATTTTGCAGAGAATGTCAATTTTGGGACCCCAAAAAAGATGCAAAAATTTTACCACTTCTATCATTAGGCTTCCTCCTTAAACCTCGTAGAGCAAAAAAAAAACAGAAACCGTCGATTTACCAAGAATATGTGCGCCATATAAAAACGGCGTATATTTTATTCATTTGTTAACCTTCTGTTTTGTTTTAATATTTTTATTCTTCTAAATATTATGTTTAATCTTTATTCTTCAATCTCAATTTTTATTTATTTCAGGTCTATTTCTATTTACTTTTTGTATATCCCCTCCTTTCAAACCCCTTAATTAGCTTAACCCACTAGCGCCGCTGTACTCACTTAAGCTGCTACTTTGACATACTAGTGCCATCTACAATAAAATAGTTGCAATTCTTAGTAGGAAACTAAGAAAATCCTAATTACAGTAAACTAAAATACGCTTAAGATGACAACCTCAACAGATTTCGTTGAATGATTCAGATGGTTTTTTTCTTCTTCTTGATGTGCCTATCCTTTACGAATGTTGGTGATCATCATGGCAATCTTTATCTGCAGCAGCGCGAAAAAGCTGCACAGATGTTGTATTAAACCAGATTCTGAGGTTCTTTAACAAAGATGTTCTTCTTGTTCCTGGACCTCATTTTCCAAATATTTTTCCTTGCATGATGGCTTGAAGGAGAGCATATCTGGATTCATTTCGCATAATATGTCCGAAGAATTGTAACTTTTGAGATTTGATGGTGGTCAGTAACTTTCGGTTCTTATTTATTCTTCTGAGGACCTCCTCATTTGTGACTTGGTCAGTCCAGTCAGCTGGTTTATTCTTCTTCTTTTTCTTCAGGTGCCATCTCCGCTACGGAGGTTGGCAATCATCATAGCTATTTAAATATTTGAGGCAGTAGCTCTAAATAGTTTATTTTGAGCTACATCCAAACCATTCTCTAAGGTTCTTAAGCCATGAAATTCGTCTTCTTCCGATGCTTCTTCTGCCATCTATCTTTCCTTGCATAATGAGTCGCAGGATGCCATACTTCTCGCCCTGCATCACATATCCGTGATACTCTAGATTTCTTTCTTTAATTGTAAGTTCAACTTCCTTCTCTTTACCTATTCTTCTCAGTACTTCATTGTTCGTAATTCTATCTACTCAGGAAACCATCATAATTCTTCTATAGGTCCACAGGCTGGTTTGTTAGTTTCGAATTATTGTTTATGAAGTCAACACGTTTTTTTTTATTTTCTCGACATAGACTTTGTAAATTTACAGTAAGTCTCTCTCATTTACTTATTTTTATCATCAAATGGTTTACGCTAGTTTATATTAAGTTTATTAAAGGGTTTAAGTGATTAATTTTTGATAATTTTAGTTATTACCTGATTTATTTCTTGTTAAATTTCTGTATTTCTGTATACGATTTTGGTAGTAATAGTAGTCAAAGTTTCTCTTCTTCTTCTTCTTCGGCTTTTCCCATTATGAGTTCGCCGTTTTCATCCTCCACAGCACTCTATTCTCCCAGTCACCTTCTCTGAGGTCTCTATCTATCATAGCATTTCCGACGTATGTTTTCCATCTTGCAGCAGGTGTCTCCGTCTTCTTCCCGGCGGGTCCCAGTTTAATATTTTTTCGGCCACCTATGCCCTGGCATTCTTTGTACATGCCCATACCACTGCAGGGCTCTGTTTTCCAACTTTTTTGTAATTGAGCATTTTACTTCCATTCTGTTCCATATTTCCTCCGTTCTTATTCTATCCGCTCTTGTAATTTGTAGACATCTTCTCATAAAGTCCAGTTTAACTGTTCTTATTTTATTTCGTATTTTTGTTGTCATTGGCCATACTTCCGCTCCATATAGGGTAATATTCATCACTATGCTTTAAAACATCCTCTTTTTGTTTTCTTTGGTTAGAGTGTTGTTTCATATGCTATTTTCATTTCTATATCTTTCATACAAGTACCATATCGGCTAATTATTGACCCTAAATACTTAAAAGCCTTACAACTCTTAATAGTCTCTTCTTCTAAACTTAAGTTCAAATCTGCAACCTCGGGTCCAATACATAAGTATTCGGTCTTGCACATATTTATCTTGAGTCCCCAAAGTTCATATTCTTCCTTTAATTTTCTTATCATATTATCCATATCCTCCCTGTCTTGTGCAAAAATGACTTGATCATCTGCGAAAAGTAGTGGATGTAATATATTCTCTTGTACTGGTATGCCCATTGTTCCGCATTTTCTATACCATCTTTTCAAAGCCTGATCTATATATATGTTAAAAAGTGTAGGTTAGAGACCACATCCCTGTTTGAGGCCTTTTGTTGCAGTGATTGTTTTTGTTATTTCATTACCTAACTTTAATTGCACTTGTGTTTCTTTATACAGTCTTTGTGTTATATTCACCCATTTCTCTCTAACGCGCATTCTTCTCATTGCTTCCCATAGTTGTTTCCTGGGCACACTATCGTATGCTTTCTCTCGATAAGTCGATAAAGGTCATATGACTCTGAGATAGCGCGT
>NW_027312520.1:0-28877 GCF_040954645.1 Diabrotica undecimpunctata | reverse complement strand
ACGCGCTATCTCAGAGTCCGGTAGCACACATTTTGATAAATAGTATTTATAGTGTGATTTAATTTTTTACATTGTTATTCGAAAGGTTATCTAGATACCGTATTTGAAGAGTTTAAATGTAGCGGTAATGTAATTGCTCTTTAAATTGCGTGTATTACCAATAACGCCGAATAGAAAAGATAAAAACGGAAGCGGATATATGGTCAGTGCTTCAATTAATTCGAGAAGAATCAGGTCCCAAGTCACACACGTATCAAATTCCTAGAGGTATGTGGTGTAGGTATGTATCAGGAACAGGAAATTCCCAAAAAGTGTAGTATACACGGTAAATGAAACTACTATGTACTAAAACAATTTAAATGAACTAACGAAAACAATTGTTGATGTACAATTAAAAGTTTTTAATACACTCGTTTGAGTATGTTCTCTGTATCATAAGACACTAGAACACAAAAAAATATTGTTTGTGGTAATTTAGATAATTGTATGACTCATAAAATCATTAAAAATAGTTACGCAATGTTGTTAGAACATATTTAATATTTTTAAGTTAATATTCTTTTTAAAACTCATTATTTGATTAATGTTTGAATTGTTCATATTGTTTTAAATTAAAATAATCTTTTTAGTTTGTTGTTCTAAGAAGGTATACAGGTATAATTATACAGGGTGACTGGACGCAAATGAAACAGGGACATTGTCAGAAACTGCGACATTTTTGAAAAACTCAGTGACATCGATTTTTGATTAATTTTTCGGGTACCTTCGGTTATTTTACTTTGACCCCTAAGCCAGAGTATCACCCCGACATTTTTAATGGCAATGGGGATCAAATTAGATATCGTTTTAAAGCACTTGGAATTCCCTATACATACGTTTTTAACTTTTGAAATTCGGTAAATACTTTAACCCATTTAGGCCCAGAGTTGCGTTAACGCAACACATTTAATGCAATTTTTTTTACATTCATACTGAAGTTTTTTTTATAAATTGCAGATGGTATTGTGTTAAGACAGATTTAACAATTTAGAAAAACATTTTTCACTCAACAAAATATAATTCGAAATAAGAAATAACTATAGAAATTATTACAACGAGGTACATACTCAAAAATGGTTAAAAATATTTCGGTATTATTATTCTATCATTCACAAGATATTTTCATAGCTTAGCGACATAAAGTAATAATATTCTAAACGTAATTTTTTTTTGTTTTTAGAAAATAATGTCGTTTAGTAATAAAGTAACTAATTTCTTGTGTAAACCTGACTCACCACAACTTTTGTGGTGACTGTTATCGGTATTTTTTGAATACTTTGCCACTGAAACAATACGTGAAAACAGGCTGCTAAATTGGCCGTTGGAGAACACAAAATCCATTGGAAAAAAATCGCGGTACTATGGATTGTCGCTATGATCAAACTAATAAAATAATTGTTGTTCGTTGGAACGATACTTCTGTGGAGACGGAGGCAATCAATTGTGATCCAGTAGAGCCTGTTCTTTCCGTAAAACGCTACAATCGCAAGGTAAGAAAAGATATCGCTATCCCACAACCCAACATGATATCTAAATATAATAAAAACATGGGGGGAGTGGACTTACAAGACAATGGAGTGGCTAATTATAGAATTAATATCCGTGGGAAAAACTGTGGTGGATGTTATTTATAAATATGTTAAACTCTGCTGTCGTTAATGCCTGGAAACTCTACAGAATTGTACATGAGGAAAATCCAATTTCGCAGTTAGATTTTGGGTCAGAACTTATGCGAAGCCTTGTTAGTGTTAACAAAAGTAGCACAAAATCTGTTAGAGGTCGTGGCTCTAGTTCATCCTTATCATCTACCTCGCGTTTGGATAATGTGGGCCACATGATTGAACGCAATAATGAAAACTAGAGAAGGCGTTGTAGACTATGTAAAAGTACAACTGTTTTATGTGTAAAAAATGTCACATACCATTGCATGCACATTGTTTCAAAGACTACCACAAGTGAAAATAAAAATATTTTTATGTTATACGTATAGTCCCAATGATGCGTTAACGCAACGTTAAAAAAATGGACGTTTAGTTTTTTTTCTTTATGTAGCTTTTAAATTATCATTATTTGTGTTTAATTAAATATATATTTAATAAAAAATCATTGGTTTTATTATGTTTTCTACAAGTGGGCCTAAACGGGTTAATTTGATTTGTTAAAAAGAAATATATTTTAAAATCAATGTTTGTAGCTAGTTACTTATTTCTTAGTTGACCAAATTTTAAGACTGAGGACCTCCGACGCCCATACGATGATAAAGGTTTTGTTACAAAGTTTCTCTCACATTCCGAAGCGATTCGTCTGCATTCGTTGATAGTTTGTAGACGTAAATCTTCTAAACATACAGATGGTGTTCTATAAAGTTTACTAAATTAAAGTGTCCCCACAAAAGAAAATCTAGAGGAGGCAAATCTGGTAAGTGAGGAGGCCATTCGATGGTGTCTCTTCTCCCAACCCAATATCTTGAAAAATCTTGACAAACAAATAAAGCATAATGCGGAGGAGCACCGTCCAGTTGAGAGGACAACTGATCTTGCTCATATTGAGAAATAATATCAGGTCATTCAGGATCATTCACGTCTTCCAGTAATTGTAAATACATTTTGATTTGCAAATTGCTAGGTGAAAAAATGGTCCTACTAGTCAATCACCGAAAATACCAGCCCATATATTTAATTTTTCCGGTTGCTGTGTATGCACCTTGCGGAAAATGCTGTTGTGTCAATCAGACCAATAAAGGCAATTGTAATGATTTAGAGCTCCGTTTATGAAAAAGTGCATTAATCGGAAAAACATATATTAAAACGAAACGGTGGATCAGTTACTGGTCGCTCACTTATAATTTCACTTCTTCTTCTTCTTTTTATGTAGACATGATTCTAACTGTTTTTCAATGAGTCTTCAGTAAGTTGTCATTCCATCGTTTCCGTGTTCTTCCTACTGATCGTCTTCCTATTGGGGAACTTTATGAATGGGGAAACCGGGGAACACGGGGAAAATAGGGAACCTATATGATCTTTCCATTCTACTCTTCTATTTCTTACCCAGTTCTTGATGTTCTCTACCTTGCATCTACGTCTTATATCTGTACTCATAGTGTCTTACCATAAATTTTTATAAGTGTTTTCATGTCTGCTGTTTCTAACATCCTTTTTATCCTCTCTGAATTAGGTCGTGTTTCTGCCGCGTATGTCATTATTGGCCTGATGACTGTTTTGTAAATTCTGCCTTTCATTTCTTTCCCTATATTTTTAATTGCATTTATAAAATACCTTGTAAATGCGATCAGTTTTATTTAGGTATAGAATATAACGTAGAATAAGTAATATAGCGTAGAATAAGTGAACATCAATCTTATATTAAAAATAGAGAATTTAATAGATCTCAAATATGTAAATATGCATGGGAAAATAAACATAGGGTTCAAGGGAATGATTCAAATATATTCCTAAAAGAAATGGATGGTAAAAAGAGAAAAATCAAAGAAGCTGCTCTAATTATGCTAAATGAGACCAATTGTGTCGCAAATTCCTCGGCAGAATGAAGTAGGATGTGGTTACCCATATTAAAAGAGGAAGTTATTAAAAGGAAAATACCAGTATTTTTTTTGTGGCATAGACTTTCGTCATTCAGCCAGTCTCGAAAGGTTATAATATATTCCTTAAGAAAGTATATACACATAAGTACAGATTATTTCTCTCAGACAAATGCACAGCGATAGCACTAAAACGAAATAGATGAATAATTAATAGAAGAACACGTCGAAGGAAAATACAAGGACACTCGCTTCTTGTCTAGGGGTCCGTCAAGACATTTATTTTAAAAGACAAACAATACTGGACCACGGATAAGGTATTGTTACATATAGGATAAGCAAAGGGTACAAGTCTAACCCTATACACGTTCATGAAAATACCAGTATTAGTAAGTCGGTAAAATATAGAAGATACTTCATTTATGTTTTTTTTTTTAAACAACAAACATATAAAATCAGATTTTGGCGTTTATTAAAGGTAAACTAAATGCACGACCAAATACTTACCATATCGGGATAGTATTATGAGGTTTTTTTTCCTGGTTTTTCCCTCATAATTTACTATGGAATCACTAACAGGAGATTTTTACTGTCATCATGGCATGTGTTTGTCTTTTTAAAAACGAATTACATGCTATAATTTTTTCTGACGAATATTCTCAAGTTAAAGTTGATTTCATGTAATCGAATGAACTATCATAAAAGTAAAGTCGTCCCAGGAACGCAACTCAACAATATTGGCAATATTATTTTAAAGTCGTCTACTTTAAAATGTATAATGTATGTCTGAATTGTCAATATAAATGAGTCAGATAAAATTAAATTATTAGAAGAATTTTTCACCAAGTAACAAAAAAACAAAATTTGTTTAATTTACTAATGTTTCTATTTTGAGAACGATTTCCGAAGTGGAAATTGAAACGTCAATAAACGTACTTTAACCTTTAATTGTGGCTTATTCCCATTTAAATAGTAATTACTAAATGCTTAGATAGGATTATTTACTTGCAGATCTGTTGACGCAAGAGATAGTACAACTTGAAATTTATATTTCTCCCAAAAATATAAACTTTGTAAGACATCATTATCCTTTTTAATAACTTGGCGCCAAAATCTCAAAATCTTTGATAAAAAGGATGATAGGACATATTGATCATTCGCCGTCGATATATTATTATCTACAAAAACTTATTAGATTTTATTTAATAAACGAATTGTTTTCCTCATAAATAGAGTGAGTAAGCCTGGTATGGCCTAGTCGTAGGCGGTTGAATACTGTTTGCTCATAACTTTTATAAACTTTTTAAAAATTTTTTTTACTCTGTCTTTAATTTGCCTTAGTTTTGAATTTAAAATTTGGCATTCATCGAGCCAGCAATTTAACACATATTAACACATCTTTAACAACACTTTTAAGTCATTAGGGGCACATTTAAATACAGTTTCTGAATCCACACTAGTCACCACACTATGTGTACTTGAGTCTGCATCTTCATTTGCGCTAATGCCCACGTGGGAAAGAATTCAATTATGGTTGACCATTTTGTTGAGAAAGTGAAGCTCCAACTTGATCATGTTTTCAATTGGATGATTTGGATATACCCCTTGTACCGATGTTCTCGAACTAAGCGAATCAGAAAGAATCACTACCCTAGTTATGTTATTGCCGTTAGAAAACTTAAGTGCTCTGTAGAGAGCGAATAGTTCGGCTGTATATATACTGCAATGTGGGAAAAGTAAAAATAAGTGCTTATTTGAATTAGTAACGAAAGCCGCACCAACTAATTAATTGGTCTTCGAAGCGTCTGTAAATATATGACAGAAGTTTTTGGTAGGGTTCACTCTGAGATAGCGCGCAAATGTGATTTAATGAGCGAGGAAGGTGTTTGCTTTATCTGCTTTATTACAAATTTGGTTTGGCATTAAACAGGTGACTGTAAAATTTGATTCCAATATAAATTTAAAATGACTGCTAAATTTGTATAAGAGTTGCTAAAGATATTTTCAAGAACTGTACATATTAGTTAGGTACTGTATTATATTTGTTTCTGTTTACAGAGAATAGAATAACTAATTAACGCCTTCCATAAAAATAAAAGGTCAGAAAATGGCCAACGATAGTTACAGTTATAAAACACTTTGTCCGAGGACATTATTTGTGCGGCCATTACGTCTAATAATTCAATCTAGTAAGTTATGCCACTAAAGTGAACAAGACACGCTTAACGCCTACAAAGATGTACATTTAGTTTTTTAATTCTTCATTGAAGACATCTGCGAAAGTTATGTCACTCCTTTGTTATTTCTCTTATTTCCTAGAGCAACGGAAACAAAAGATTTTTAAGAAATAAATAGCGAATAATTGGACAGCGCCGTTTTCGTGCAATTAATTTTACAAATTAAAGTCTGGCGGTTTGTATTGTCCTTGAAATTCATATACGGGACAGACTAATAAGCTTATTGCACCACTACTTAATTTAATGTTATATTTACAATAAAATTCAATCAAGGAGATAAGCATATATGGTAAGTAGCTTCATCTAGGGCTAAAAGACCAAAAGTATGACAATATATTTAATAAACACAGAAGTTTAAATAAAATCATGACAAAAAACATTACAACAATAATGAATATAACTTTTTTCTAAAGCCGTCCCGAAAACTAAACTTTCGGTACGATTTATTAAATCGAAAATTCCATTTTACACAAATTGTACTAAAAACAATTATTTTCTGTATAGTTTAGGGAAGCTTAGCCTGCATAGCAGAGATGATTTGGTTTCTTTTTAAACCCATCTGAATGGTATGCTTCCTAGCATCCAGTTGGAAAGTCCACGATGGAGGTGGAAACTGATTCATCCCTAACGTTTCTCGACGTTATCATAAAGAAAAAACAATCCTAAGGTTTTCATCACCCTGTTTATCGAAAATCCAACTATACCAATCGTTACTTGTATGCCAACTCTCATCATCTACCTTCAGAAATTAATTAAGTCATTAATACCCTTGTCTCCAGATCAATACGTCTTTGCGATGATGCAAGTAGACCCGCTGAGCTCTCTAGTTTAAAACAAGGCCTCTTCCATAACGGTTACCGCGAAAATTATATCAATATGAGCATCCACAGACATCAATCTCTCACTCAATCTCAACCAAAGATTCAGACCCTCATCATACCAAAGCTTTTCTTCTTTACATCAAAGGTGTCACTGACAAAATCGACAAAATTCTTAAATTAAGTGGAATAAAGACAATATTTACTCCCCAACAAAAATTTTTATCTCTTGTCCGGTCAATCAAAGACAACATCCCTAATGAACAACACGGTGTTTATGAAATTCCTTCTACAGACTGTCCCCGATCTTATATAGGCCAAACACAGCGTAGAATCCAAAACAGGATTTATGAACATTCAATTTTTGTTCGCAACTCCGATTCAATTTCAGTTTTAGGTCAACACCACTTCATACAGTTCACAAAATTGATTTTAAAAACTCCAGAACCATAGCCCCCATCCGCTACTGTAAACCAAGAATTATCCAAGAAGTACGAAATACGTTATTTTGAGAATGATTTCCGAAATGGAAATTGAAACGTTAATAAACGTACTTTAACCTTTAATTTTGGCTTATTCCCATTCAAATAGTAATTATTTGAAAATTATTATTATGCGTTTACAACAAAATTACTGTCGTTAATAGGTAATAGATTCTGTAAAAATTTTTCGAATATTTCTCTAAATTATTATTTACAGGCTTGTAAGTCGAAGAAGTGACCATTCGACTTTAAATTGGATTAAGTATTATGTTTTTAAATTAAAGTAAGTGAAAAGTTTCAAATTCTGCAACCACGCTACGGAACATCACTTACGGTGATTTACGAAGGAACCCATACAATCTGGCTCTTGTCGACCTCCTTTTGTCGACAGAAGAAAAACTGGTAAATTTGTTTGAATTGAAAATATTTAATATATTAGCACTTCGAGCCAAGCAGGCTCATGGCTTGATTTTACAATCTTCCTTCATTCCTGTTTGTTCTTCGATTTTTCTTTAAGTGGTTTATGACTCCATTTGATCCTAAGTCTTCCATTTCTCTTTTTACCAACTATTGTAGAGCTTAACAAGATTTTTGGCATTTTAACTTGGGTCATTATTTGGACATGCAACTATATTAGGCGTTTTATATTTTTGTATAACTCTTTGTTTGTACTTTGTGTTAACTTATTGTTCGTCATTTTTCTGCCAAATATCCTTCGAAGTAGTAAGTACGAATAATATGTACAAACGCAGCGGCGGCATCTTAAACGAGAGGACGCGCATAATTAGCAATTAAAAACCAACGATCTAAATTGAAATAAACTCCAAATTGAATGTTTAATCTTCAATTTAGGCACTTGGCCACCTCAAAAATGATTTACACCTCATTACATTTGAGTTTTCAAGCCAATGCGTATTTTCGCATTTTTCAGATTTTAAATCGCTTATAATTCAAAAACTGTCAACTTTAGAGAAAAGTGATTGGATACCTTTTATGTTTAAAATGACACAAAAATCTAAATAAAATGTGTTCTGGATCAAGACAAGTAGTTTTTGGAATTTGTTTACAAAAATTTAAACAATTGCTGCCCAACAATTTCACCCGGCACCCTTCAAAATTGTTTAAAGGGCACATTTAAAAAAAAAAAACGAACCAGAAACATTTTTCGTAGGAAAGCGGTCTCACAACATGGACTATTATACAAAGGACTATCCCAATGAGGAATTTGCAGGAAAGAGTGGCCAAAGCTTGTGATGTTTCTGTTTCTGTCAACAACACTGTAAAACGTATTCATCAAGAATCATATAAAAAATCCCCTGTTGAACGCTTTAAATCACCTCGAAAAACTGTATGTATTAGGTATATACTCCATTCGCTTAGCTCGGGCATATTTTGACAGATTCATTGTCGGAAACCTACAACACAACAATTCCTACTTCTCAGTATTAATAGGTCAAGTATACTACTATTGCAGACTTCTTTCTTTGAAAAAAGAAGAATTATTCTAAATAGTGGAAGTGTATACTAAACCCATAACATTTTGGGTAGTATATATTTAAAAGATATATTTCAGTTGTTATAATTTAACATAACTATTTATTATATATGGTACAAATAAATAAATATTGATTGTCGGTAATTTGTAAAGCTCTATTTTATACATTATTTAGTTTGTTTACTATTAATATTGGCTATAAGTACGTGTGCTTGGTTGTATAGTAATTTCCAGCCACTTCGAGTCTGTCAAAAAGTAATTAACTTCGCAAAAAAAAATAATTACTAAATTCACTAGACAGTTCGGACTGGAGATAGCGAACCGAGTATATTAAATTTATCTATCTATATAAAAGGCTATGATAACAAGTCTCAGCGTTTGTGAAAATAAATACGAACTACCATATTTCAATCATATTTTGTTCTTAAAACGATACGTTTAATTAATAATACTGTATTAATTTATATACCTAGGGCTCCTAGGGCTCGATAACAGGCAAAGAGTACCACCAGAACTCAATCCTTTTGATACCGTTGGTATCTGGGATGAGTGAATTTTCCACTTGGAGGGAATGTGAGCCGTACGGCTAAATCTGGATATATTTATATAATTAATAATTAATTTTAATAATATTTTTAAGGTAGAATTTAATACAAAATAATTTAAAGCTTTATGTTAGTTAAGATTTAAAATTCTAGCGTCAAGAACGAAATATGAAATACCAACTAAAATTTGAACCTATGAGTCAATCATGTTTTGTTCTTGAAACGATACGTTTAATTCAAAATACTAAAAATATTAATGACATATATTAATACATATTAATTACGTAGATAATTAATAATACGAATATTTATAGATTTCTTTTTCGCAAAATTGACAAAAATTTTGGTTGCTGTAATTTAAAAGTAAGATTTATTTTGCGAGATAATTGAAAGCTTTATGTTATTTTATATTTATTTGGTTTATATGCAAGAATGTACATACATGCTGGTTTTTGTACGTATATCGATTTCATACGAAGTCATTTATTTTTTTTTAAACTTGAAAAATACCGGATCGACTTGAGAAATTTTGATTTTTAAATATTTGTATAAATATCCGTATAAAATATAATAGAATAAAATAAAATTAGGTAAAATTAAGTAAATTAATCTAAATGTAGATACTAATACTAATATTAACTGTATATAGTTATTACATAAAGTGGTAGGTACTATGTTATACTCCCTCTAATTGGGATCGAAAGGAAATGATCTTCCACGGTTGAAAACTATCATCAGGAAATAGAAAAGGGTAGTAACAGGTAGATAAATAATAAGCTAAAAATTCTTACGTGTTCTATATTGCAGTTGTGGTCGCAGGCGTAACCGTAATGTCCCTTATCCGTCCGGTTCTGAAAAAAAAAACAATTGTTAAAAATTACTCGTAAAGTAATCTTAAATGTCATTGAATATTGTTATTATTTTATAACGTTACGGTGTTATTAATTCTAACATGTGACTTCCTAGTTATGTTAATCATTTTTAATTTTGTATTATAATAAATTTGACACTATTTCATTAAATACAATGTTTTACTTATTAATTTGTGAAAAATATTAAAATAAATTGAATTGATTTAAAAATAAAATGAAAAAGGGAGTCAAGATTTCATTTCACGTACAAATCGTCTATGTATCTGTTTATACGTATTTCGCTTTAATAAAGCTCATCAGAACAGTTATTCATAGGCGTTCTCAACGTGAAAATTAATCTTTTCTGTCTTTAGGAAGCAACGATAAAATGGCTTCGAAACGGACGCAATAGCGACATCTGATATTAAATCCGTAAAATAGTTTCGAAACACAATTCAGATAACTGCCTTAATCTGGAGCCTTCTATGCCATGAATTGATTTACTTAATCAGTCTGCTTACAAATGTTAACTATTACTAAATATGTATAAAAAAGCAGGCATCTTAATCAAATTACTCATTACGAAGTAACCAATATAGGGAAAACATGTCGCAATATAGCGGAGCTCAAATTTTTTGACAAAGGATTTTACATTAATACTTTTGTTTATTATTGTATATTTATTGCTTAGTTACCAACTATGTAATAATGTACTTTATGCCCGCGCGGGCATAAAGTGTACTTTATGGCCCGTACGGGCGTAAAGATACAAACAAAAAGATAACTTATTAGAAACATCTTTATTTAATAACATTTCAAAACATTATTTAGAATGCACATAAAACTGTCAATTCTGAAAGGATCCGGTGATATTTACATCACCCGCCACAAAACGTTGACCCATTTTTCATAGCTTGGGTGTCAAGTTTCTGTAAGGAAACGCCAGATCCAGAAGATATGTCTGCTAGCATTCTTGAAACCTCATTCTTGGAAGATATATTGTCCTCTAAATATCTTTCAGCAACCGACGTACTCTTCCATCCACCATGGAGCTTCAACGTGGTCATACTGGCTCCAGCTTCTATCAGAAGAGTTGCCGAAGGCCCATGCAGGCAATGACCTGTGTACTTCTCAGGACTGCTCAAACTCAGATATTTTGCAATGGTGGACATGATTTTTCCAAATGTGTTCTTTCCAACTGGCTGTACAGTACAACGACCTTGTCTGTAGGCCAAAAAAGCCTTTTTTCTGAAGAACCACGGGGTCGTAAAGACCGTAATCCCATACTAATTTCAACCTCTTCAGTTTATCTTCGTCAATAATTGTCAAACCACGCTGTTTATCGGTTTTTGTCGCTGGTACGTTTACGACGAAAACTGATTTTCTATCTTTTACGCGAGTAACCAACATATTCACAAGTTCGTGTCGTCGACACCCACCAAATATACCAAATATGAATGCTACTTTGTTCATTAAAAATATTTCGTTCGGTGCTTCATGAACATTTTCTCTAGACATTTTAAATAATTGATGGATTCGACCGTTACTTGATGGAAATTCATTTTATGTAACAATAAAACACTGAAAACTTTGTTTTCAAAACTTCCACAAAATTTATTTTCAATTCTTCTCACTACAGAACCACAGCTCCGCCGCACAAAAAGGAATACATCACGGCCAGACCAGATGGCTGAAAGACGACAGAAAATACCAATACAAGAAGCGAGATATTATAGCTGTTTATCTTAAGGTATGTCACTCAGAATTAAATTATAGATTAAATAATATAGAATTTGACATCCTAGATTCTAACGTGAGAATTAATATAGATAATATAATAGATAAAAAATTCAATACACAGTGTAAACAACTAAATAATCTAATTTGCAATAGTAAAAAACCCAATATTCATTATACAAGAAGTTTTTCGAACCATATTTTTTCAATAGATTTATAAATTTAACAGATACTAAATTTAGCAATAGCGAGATACAACTTTTAGAGAAAGGATTTAAACACAACTTGCCCCAACGTAATAATCAGAAAACTTTAGAATATTTAGGTGTAGGATGTGAAGTAGCAATATCAAAAAAAGTATAATTGCAAAATCTATTACAGATGTGTGTAGTGAAACCAAAAATTCCTGTTACAAAGAGAATAAAACAACAATTTCAATTAAAAATAAATCAATAGAAAACAACATAGTGTTTACAGAAGCAGACAAAGGTAACAGTACTATTGCTATAGATAAAATAGAATATAATAACAAAACAATAGAATTTTTAAATAATCAAAACATTGAAACGTTACACAAAGATCCAACAGAAAAGTATCAAAAACAAATTAAGCTAGGGTTAGAAAATTAAAAATCAATAGTAAATCCAATAGAACAGAAATACCTCAGTATCATGAACCCACAGCCTCCTAAATTATACTCTTTCATTAAACTACACAAACCGGATCACCCAATAAGACCTGTAGTTTTTACAGGTCCTTACAGCTCCGTCATATAAACTTTCAAAAAAAAACTGTTAAGGATTATTTTAGAACACACTAAATTTTCACCTAAAATTACCATAAAAAATACAATAGAACTAGTTAATAAAATACAACATTTTCAGTTACCTAACAACTCCAGATTGTTAGAGACTCCTTTTAGACCAAAATAGTACAAATCCAATCATTACATCTAAAATTTTACATCTTCTTGAAGTTTGCATAAACCAGGACTACTTTGAATTTAATAATGAAATCTATACAAATAACAGTGTAGGACTTATAATGGGCAATCCTCTAAACCCCTATCAGATATTTTTATGGATCATCTAGAGACAAAGATTTCAAAACATTCCATATTCAAACAGTTTTTATATTGGTGGAGATACGTAGACGACGTACTGGTATGTTTCACAGGAACTAACAGGCAACTCGACCAATTTTTATCGTATAATAATTCACTTCATAGTCATATTGAATGTACAATAGAAACAGAACAAAATTAATCCATAAATTTTTTATATTTAAAAATTATCAGACTTAAAAACAAACATGACTTCTCCATATTTCATAAACCTACCCATACTGACACGACTATTCACAATTCATCATCCCATCCCACACAACATAAACTGGCAGCCTATCATAGTATGTTACATAGATTAACAGAAATTCCGATGTCAAAATATAATTTTGAGACAGAATTAAATATCATTAAGCAAATAGCAGTAAACAATGGATACAACGAACAAACAATAAAATGTTAAATCAAAAACTACACAAGAAAGCCCTGAACTTAGTATTTCCACCACCAGAGAAAAAACCCAGTACCTTCTGCTCGATCACATATACAGGCAAAATATCAACAAAAATAGCCAAACACATAAAAAAGAAAGGAATAACACCAGCTTTCAGAATAAATAACAACCTAGGCAAATATATTAAAAACAACAAGAGCCAACATGAAAAACATTTACACAGTGGTGTGTACAAACTTAAATGTGGCGACTGCCCAAAAACTTACATTGGTCAAACTGGTAGAAATTTTAATAAACGAATAGCAGAACATAAAAGGGCTTTCAATAATAGAAAAACAGATTCTACATACGCACTTCACCTTCTAGATCATAATCATTCTTTTAATGACGAATTTAAAATTCTTTACACTCAAAATAAAGGCCTTAAGCTATCTTTGTTAGAATCTATGGAAATCAACAAATTAAAAAACACAGATATAATTCTGAATTACCAGCTTGAGACAAACAGTTCTCCCCTTCTCAACCTATTTCATTAGAGACTATAAAGTGTAAACCCATGCCAAAAACAGATCACTTGAGAAAGGCAATCAGCCGAAACAGCTGTAGTGATAAGAATTTAAAACAAATTTTATGGAAGTTTTGAAAACAAAGTTTTCAGTGTTTCATTGTTATCTAGACATTTTCTTATTTACGATTAAAGTCTTCTTTACCATTAAATATTTGGACCACAGGGAACTCGGAGAAAATGTTTCGGGGAGATCGGCAAAGTATACAAGTAGCACAGTTTCACTAATATGTTCTACATGGTTTTCTGTCATACAGTGCTGTAATTTTTCATATTCCTTATCGTAGGCATCTCTCGACCTATGTGGTAGTAACTTTTCCGTTGCTTTTTCCGCTTTTTTTTTTTCTATTATAGTATAGTATATCTATACACGTTTGGCAGCATTTCCGAAGCGTAGCAGCATAATGAACTAGTATGACATAAAAGTTTGTAAGCACCACGGGTATTAATAGATGTATATGCCCTCTGGCGACTTACAAACCCTCGGGCTAGAGGCCCTCGGGTTTGTAACATCGTCGCCCTCTGGGCACAAACATCGGTTTAATACCCTTGGTGCATAAATAACTATTGTATCATACTAGTTTGTTATTATACTTTTATTGCTTAGTTATTAACTACGTAATAGTGTACTTTATGCCCGCGCGGGAATAAAGTGTCCTTTATTCCGCACAGTTTAACTAATGTGTTCTACATGGTTTTCTGTCATCCAGAGCTGATGGACTTGTTTCCGTGCCATATTTTTCACACACATGCAATATTACATTCAAAAACTAATTTATTAACATTTATAAATTACTGCAAAATTAGAGGTTTTTTGCAACTATCTTGGTGAATTCTTTAATTTAGAGACTAGCATATATTGAAGAACATTTTAAGATATACAATTTTTTTTGAACCATTTTTCTCTAAACTACATACGAAACGTTTTATAGGCAAAAAATGACCTTTTCACTTTTTAAGATTGTTTAAAACAAAAACAAAGCAAAATCAGCTGTATGTCTTCATAAATATTTCATCTGCTACCCCTCATATACCTTTCAGAATCTTCAAATATCTAATAAGATTTTTACGTGAAATCAATGATTTTTCCCAGATACTAGTCTATTTAGTATTATAAGAGTTTCCGTATTTAAATGATCAGTGTAATCCCTTACACATTCATTTCTATGTCTTTTATGGCTTTTGGGAAAAGGTGTTATATTTATGTAAAATATCTTATATAGATCTTTTGTCTTGGACAAATTGTAGATGCGTCTTTTCGTAAGCTTTCTTGAATTTAAGGACGTATTATTTAAATGTCATTTTTGACCGTTTCAAGTTTAACTAGTTTTTTTTGACCATACTATTTTGTAATTTGTATTCACAGAACAACAATCAGAGTTCGAGTTAGTACTAAATGTAAGCTTTTTTTTATTTATTATTTTTTTTTATTTTATTTTGGTCATCTTTTGTAATAATTTTGTTTTACATTTTTTTTTGTTTTTTTTTTAATTTTTTTTTATTTATTTTTTTTATTTTTTTATTTTTTTTTCGTATTAAAAGGTTTATTACATGATTGATATGTTCGCAAATTGCTTACAAGTTTCATCTTAATTCTATGGTTAGTACATTATATTGTTTAAAGTTTATATTTACAATTTTTTATTAACTGATAAATACAATTAAAGATTTCTACGTTTCCAGAGAAAATTAATTCATTTATGTGAAATGGGAAACAGACATTTAATTTTCGTAAGTTTTCATATAAACATGTAATATTTCCTTGTTTGTTTACACATTCTAATAGTATATGTGTTAAATCTCCATATTTACCACAAGTACAGTTTGGAGTGTCTGCTAAATTCATTTTGTACATTCTTGAAGGTGTTAGAACATGATTTGATCTTAGCCTATTAATAGTTTTAATGAAACTACTGTTGGACTCTGAATGAAACCACCTTTTTTTAAGAAGTGTGGGTTGCCAATATTTAAAGGATGACTGACTTTCGGATTCCGTATAATTGGCTTGCCATTTTAATTTGAGCCGATGTTTATTATATACTTCTATATCTGACACCGAGAACATCTGACATACCCTTTATCCCAGAATGGCCGTTGATCCATGCGATAATAACTTCTCCTCCGAGCTTTGAAACCTCGTAGTACAATTTTAACATCTCTATATCAAGATGAGTCAATTGCTTGGATTTATTTGTTACACATAATCTTTCTACTGCATTTTTACTGTCTGTAAATATTACACAGTTCTTCATTTCCTTTGTCAAAGCGTGAGAAAGAGCAAACTTTAAACCCAGCATTTCGGATGTGTAGATGGTGGCTTCATCAGGTAACTTATATTTATGCTGTAGTCCAGAATTCTGTTGGTATACTGCGCAAGCAGTGTTATTTCCTTTTTTTAAACCATCAGTAAACATATAATAATAATTAGGCCATCCCTTCTGAATTTCTGCGTTAAACATGGGGCCTTGGACATCATTGAGAAATTCTCTCTTGATTTTTATTGAGAAAAGTACATGAGGCTTTTCAGTATAAACTGGTGGAAGATGACCCTTATAAAGTACCTCTTTGAATTTAGACAGATTTCTATAGCTTACCGCCACGAGTGAAGATTTTTTCTTAAACCAATACCTTTTAGTCAAATCTAAAACAGCCAGATTGTGTATATCTTTGAGAAATACTTGGTTTCTGCTAATCGTACGAGCTATATATTTGTCGGTAAGATACTGCCTCCGTAAATTCAATGGCGGTTCAACAGCTTCAATTTTCATTACATTAATTGGTGTAGATTTCAGATACCCAAGGCACAAGCGTAGGCACTTATTTTTCTGTACCTCATTTTTTGTTAAATGGGTGTTCAATGCGTTTCCATACAAGTGGCAGCTATAATCGAAAACTGGTCGTATCATAGATCGATAAAACATTAAACTAATGTTGGGATCTGCACCCCAGTTTGTTTTACAGAAAGCTCTTAGGATATTCATAGCTTTTTCGGTTTTTTTAATGATATGTTGAATATGATCTTTCCACAAAAGTTTTCTGTCTAAATAAGTTCCCAGACATCTGATACAGTTTTTAATTGGAAATTTGAATTGACCACAATTTATATACCCTTCTGGAATTCTATGTTTTCTAGAAAAGAAGCACATTTCTGTTTTGGATTCTGATAATGTTAATCCATTTGATTCATAATATGCATGTATTGTTGAAATAGCTGTTGTTAAATTATTTTTAGAAACATCGATTGATTTGTCTGATGAATAGAGTACCACATCATTTGCAAATTGTAGTATTTTTGTGTTAATAGGAACAATGACTTCTAAATCTATAGTATATAAAATATATAAAAGCGGCCTTAAAATATAAATAGTTTTCATAAACGAATAGCAACGAGGTTCGTTACTGATAAATCTAAACCGCTCATTTTCTTTTGACCTCATTTTTGGTTATTTTATATATTTTTATTTTTTTCCATTATTGATTTAATACAATAAAGGTTAAAAGAATTAATATTAAGCTGCTCGACTATGGTACTTTGCTTTTTTAAATTGATATACAATACAACAGATAATTCAAATTTTAGATTCAAGGGTAAAAGTGTTCATAAAATGAACTATTAGAATCCTAAAGTTTATCTAAGATCAGTGACCTAAGGATTTAAATAATAAAAACATCTCGCTTAAAAACATGTTATCTGCAGTATAGAACTTTTGTTTACATTTTAAAAACACTCTTATTTATTGTTTTCTTAAAAACGATGCGCATTTCTGCTACAAAAAGGTAATTAAGTAACATTTATTAACGTAAATGTATTTCTTTCTAAAATTTGAGGACATATGACAATGTGGTGAATAATAATTTGTTTTCTAAATGTTGAAAAACTGTAAAACAAGATATTTGTAATTATCAATGTATAGGTATTATTTTTTATTGTCCGTTTCACGCTTTTTGGGATATTTGATATTGAAAACCACTGAGGTAAAATTAAACTGTCACTCAAATTACCAATGGCGGAAAGAAATATATTTTGTAAATTAAAATTAAACAATCGCAATTAAATCATAAATACGTACAAATCATAGATATTTAAATGCCAAAATTGCAAGGTAGGAAAAAAATAGTCCGGATTGACTAGTTGACAAAATCACAATAGTGTTGGTTCAAAATTATGTATGGCCTTTTCAGTATATAAAATGCATTATTTTTTGTTTGTTTACTTTTAAGAAAATTCATTTCTTTCATAAGAACATCAAAACGAGATTACAAACTAGTTATAACATAAATAATTGGAAAAAACATAAAAAACAGGGAAAACAAATTACCTAAACATATTCTTCAGATAAAAGTTTTGATTTAAAATTGAAAAAAAAAATTATAATCTAGAAACAACATCATTAAAAACTAAATAATTAACACAGGTTATAAGTTAGACCAAGTCTAACTTATATTGCCTTCTTAAAAACTATCAAAAGAAAAAGCTGATCGCTGCGGAGCGCAGTATTCTGCGTTGTGTTTGCAAAAAACGTTGGTATTTCCCATCCCGTGAAATTCATGATACAGCAAATGTTAGCCCAATAATCGAGAGAATAAAATCTCTCAATAGGAACTTTACTCTCAGAACCATAAACGGCCTCCCATCCAACACCCAAGACACCCTAAAAATCTAATGGTCTTTCCGTGGTCACGTAAAATCCCGGAAGCCCAAAAAAACAAACTTCACGTCCCGTTCACTCTAATGCAGGCATGCACTGACGAACTTCCGGAGGAATACGCTAACATTCTCGAAGCTACTCCAATAGTTTTTACAACCTACCTTTAACTTCCAATTCCTTTTCCATATCTCGGACAGGAGGAGATTGGTTTTTTGCGGTTTTCCAATCTCACTACTCAACGATACCTGTCTGTCCCTGAGAAAATAGCCGCAAACTATTTTCTCACCTGAGCCGGCAGTTGCTGGAACCGTCTATCGAACTCCGACGAGGCTTGGCCGTTAGCGAAAGCGACCAATAACAGAATTATAGTGCAATACACTAGTTCTGAAGTTGGTCGCAATCACAAAAAACGGCTTGCAGGAACAATGGTAACTAGAGAACACGGTTTTAGCCTCTGCCGACCCAGACTCGCACACATTCAACACTTAAACATATTCACACAAATCACACTCACACTAATCCAACAGTGAAAGGGGTCCTCTTTCTGCTAACGAAGCATCCTCATCACCGGGACCCCCGGCCGACTGCAGCACCAGTTACTTAACACGGGGCCTGTGGTCGGACGGGAAAAATCTAGGTGATTTGACGGAGAAAACTGACATCGAAATGGTAGCGTCCATCACTGTAGAGTTAAACGCACACACACACATTGACACTGGGCAAAATGCGACAAGTCGACACTCGAAAGCTGAGGGTTTCCATTTACGAGCACGCTCGACCGCAAAATTACAGTGCAATACACTGGTTTTGTGGTCGAATACAAGCTCGAAAATGACACAGGAACAATAGTAACTAGAGACCCCGACTCTGTCGCATCCAGCTAAAAATACCCACACTCTCTCTGGAAAGAACATCACATTCAGACAAGCCTTTCGCCTCTGATTTCGAATAGTGACTTCATCTAAACAGCCCTCCAAGATGCTCCACCAGAAGAAGAGGAAGAACGCTAACGCCCAGCGGGTTTTCGGAATGTTTTGCTTTTGCCTTCTCAACATATTCAACGCAAGCCTAAAAAGGATCAAACGATCCTAAACGGTATAAATTATTCATTCCTTTTCGAAATAAAGCTATCCTAGCCCTATCAACCAACTGAATATTGATGACCTGACCAGAACAGTTCAATATCTATTTTCAACTGCTAGAAGGCAACTTGCAATTACTGCACCTGAATTGTTTTGACTTGCATCGTCTGTACCATGTTACCATAGACAGATGTCTATATCGTTAAAAGATGTTCCCTTTGGAATAAAAATTGACTTGTTAGAGAACGTTGGGAACAGTGAACAAGTACATTTTGTAGGTTAAGAAAAACCCCATTGTTTCCTTCCTAACAATTTAAATCTGATTGAAATTATTGTTATTTAGTTCTTTTATTAAAATTTATGTCCAACGATTAGATAATAACTTGTTAAAATATAACCGAATCAATAAAGTATTTCCGTAATTTATGCACTAGGCGCCATTATGACAATTTTTTCAACGACGATTAGCAAATCTAAATATACACTCATAATGAACACATTTTATCGGTTTACAATAATAATCACCAAAGGGTCATCAAAACGTGATATATTAAGTAATTATTTTTTAAATTATTATATATTGACTATATGAAGTGGTATTTTTGTAGTACTGTTTAAACTGTTTTATTTGCCACCCAAGGCAAAGCTGATACACGTTTTTTTTCAAAATTAATTATATGCAGCATGGCTGATAAGAGAATATTACTGATATAAATGTTCATAATGGAGTGTAAACAGTAAATTCCAAGAGCTATAAATACATTATATCTAATTTTCCTCGAGTTAACACAAATATGTATATCAAGTATATTTAAATACACAACAATAAATGTTTAATAAACAACATCAACTTATTTCGTAATTTTTCAATATTTATTTAATTCAGAAGACACATATATTAAATGTAGACTTTGTTGTGGAAGGTTTTTCAGACTCATGAGCGTTTGCTAATTCTGTGAGGTGAGCACGACTGAGTGAACGCTAAGGATGGTTCAATTTCAGGTATCCGACGACATTCACGTTTCATGAAATTTTACGGCATGAGAAGTGTCATCAATATATTACAATATCTTTCCGTTGGATTATAATGATAAACCAGAAATAAACAAACAAAGACTGCGATAAAGCTTAGCAAAGGACCGTATAAGTTTCAGCAAGCAACAAGAGAGCAACAGGTTTAAGTATACAACAAATATGTAACCTACAATCTGCAGTGTATAAAGAAAAACACGTTTTATATCATCTTTAATAGAAGTATCGGATCTGTTTTCCTCACATACAGTTTTATATAATTTTTTATAATGCTGTTCATATACATATATACTTTTTGCAGAAGCACTTAAAATAGAAGGTTGTGTTTGAATTTTTGGATATTATTCGCTTCAGAGTCTGTTAATTCGCCATCTTACCTTTATGGAATTATGTTTTTACCAGCTTCAAAGGAGTGCTCCTTATCGTGTAGAAGGTGGTGCATGTTTATTGTCGGCATGCTTATTTCCGGTTTCTGTAGCATTAGTTAGTATAAAACTAAAACATGCAAATAATAATTAATTATTTATTCTTTACAGTAAGTAACGACAATCCATTCTGCCAATAGCGTTTTCATGTAAGTTTCCGTCAAGATATAAGAAATTTTTGCCTGACGCTGGTGGGATCACCCTACCGATTTAGTATTATAATTACAAGCAACATACCCTCCAGTACATATACTATTTTAATAGGGTTGGAATAATAAATATAAAATTAAATATCATATCATATATTTAATAAGTATTTATAGTTATGTAGTTATAGGTATGTTATTATATACAACGAAATAAGAGAAATGAACAAATTAAAGAAATTAAGGAAAATAATGTTAATAACAGTAAAAAGATTAAAAGGGTGGTAGCAAAACTCAGAATTAAAAAAGGTAACATAATAAAATTAGAAACAATAACAAAAAAAAAATTAAATTTGAAGTTTAGATGGAAAAAAGTAATTACAAATTAACAACTATATGTCACTATCGCTGTCATCTTCAGTAGAATCATCATCATCTAATGTTATAATTATTGGTTTAATATGTGCGGTTAATGTTCTGTAATGATCTTCCGTTTTTATAACATGTGAAACACAATTTTGCCACAGTGTTGTTCTTCTACACATGTGATACCCGATTGGCTACTAAATTTGGACAGTAGTTGTTTCGCCGTAAACTTCCCTTAAGTTGGCTCCAGATTAATTCAATAGGGTTGAAAACACGTAATAAGGAGGTAATTGCAATGTAATGACCATCACGTTTGGCTAATTCGTCTATAACATACGTTTTTTCAAATATTTTTGTGTGAAGGACTTCCAACATTTATTTTTTTGTATATTTTTCTTCAAAGTACAAATCATTTTCATACAAAAAATCCGATATTTGTTTTTTCGTCGAGCCTACATTGGGGATTTTTTTCTAATTTATTCGCTGTGATACGTCGCGTTATCCATTACAATGACACTTTTTGGAGGCAAATTTGGCACCCCTTTTTTTCCAAACCATTCCTTAAACAAGTTACTCGTCATATTTTCATGGTAATCCAGCTTTGAATCTTTAATATTTTTTGCCCATAGTAAAAAACTTTATCCTCCAAGCCAGCCATTTTTAGATCCAAGTTCAGAATAATTATTCGCTGACCTCTATTAATAGGATAATTGGGTGCACACTTAATAGAGTCGTCTGTCCAACTTTTTTGAGCAGTATCGTGGGTATCGAACTATGTTTTCATTCAAGTAAAAGTATCGGTCTTCCTCATCTCTAAATTTTGATATAGCATCCAAATATTCGTTTTCTCCAGTTAATAAGTCGAGAGGAATCCATTATTGATGATAGCTTATTAATTTCCTTGTATCGAAAACCAATGTGATTCAAAAACCTTGAATGCGAATACGTAATAGAATAGTCGTTACAAGTTGATCGTAGATCATACTAAGCGTTGGAACTAGGTTCTTTGAATAGAAATTATAAATTGCTCTTCTAATTACCTCAACGTCTTTTTCATTTACTGCTTTATATGTAGAAAAGTCACTCCGCTTTTTACGATATCGAATTCTATCTGTAACAATTTTCCACACTGTTGTATATGGCGTGCTTGTCAATCGAGATGTTGCCTTGATGAGAAATTTACCGTCTTCTGGATTTGGATTATCTTCTTTACTGTTTGATAAAACATTCCTAATAATTTCTTTGGCATCATCAGATAAATGTAAACGTGTTATACACTTAGCACTAGCTTCACCGATTCCTGACATTTTATTTGAATAGTCGTGACCTAATCACCGATCTAAATGCAAGAAGAATAAGTGCCTGAATGGGCAAATGTCAAACTTAAATACCTATGTTTGCCCCCTTTCATAATGTTTCATAAATTATGTTTTCTAGATAAATAAATAATACCTAATTATACCTAAATACCTATTCGCACGAAAATTATAATGTGTAAAGCTATAGAATAATAATAAGAGGTATACTTTATCTTTAACTAATACACTTGCTAATGATTTTTTAATTTTCTTTATTTAAAGATAGAAAGCTTCATTATCGAAAGTCGAATTTATTTAAAGTGAAAACGACATAAAACAGATAATATTCTAACTCCATAAAATTCAAGTATTGAGCCCGTTGAACATAAAAATTGGTTGTGATCGTTAATAATAATTGATTCCAAGCAACTTAATTTCAGATGAGGTAAATCAAGTGACTAATCAAAGATGACTAATTCGTGTACAGCACTTTTTTTTAATACGAAACATGTGTAGAAATTTTAATTTTAACAATTTATTTGCGCTGATAGGTAACGAGTCAGTTCTGTAAATAATATAAAACCCGGTCCTAGTAAGCTGTTCCAAAACTATTGCCACCCGTCGCAAAGACAATTGAAGGATTAGTAACATCAATAGGTGTTGTTCATTATTATAATAGGTGCGGTCGACTGGGCCATCCCACCAGCCTCACTCCAATTTCTTATATCTTGAACCAAACTATAATTGCAGGCTTATAATAAGTAGGTAAATACTTCTGTATACAAATTTCCCTTTTTAAAGATGTAGTCTATCAAGAGCTCGACTAGCTTTACTGCTTCTTCTCACTGGTATAACTAATGTAGAGCAATTTCATCTGTTTCTATGATTCTGAGAGATTCCACTAACTTTGTCCCAATATCATGACGTTCTTCCTTGAGATTGGGTAATGGGAGCAGAAACTTCATTTTTCATATAGAGGAAAGTAGCCTATTTCGGTAGTGTCTTAATTTCGGATAGCGGTGTATCTAAAAAAGTTTCTTTATTTGCGAACAGAAACCTATACGTATGTCACGCTGAATACCACAGAGAACATTATCTTAAATGTTTAGGTAGTAGAGCTGCTCCCCGTTAGATGGCAGGTGCCGAAACCACCAAACGTTATTGTGCAGTTTTTTTTTCGGTCGTATTTCAAAGCCTATTTTTTCGTGTTTTTATTCCTGTTTGAAGTTTGATCTTTTGGCAGGGGTAAGCTAGAAACCTGTTTTATTTGATTTTGCTACTAATTTAAAGCAGATTTTAATCACATATAAATTAGAGAGCCCTAACCTTAAAAATAAAAAATTCCTAATTTCGGATAGTACAAGTCCATATTTCGGATATCCGAAATTAGGAACTTAAATTGATGATCATGTTAGCATAAAAACTTTTGTTTCTTTTCAGAAGAAAATGCCAAAAACAAGTAAAAAACATAAACAATGGGATCCAGACCGAATGATACGTGCTATCCGTGCCGTCAGGGGAAAGGAAATGGGGTATCTTAAAGCCTCTTATTTGCTGTCCGAAATCAACTCTGGAAGATTATGTAAGCAAGAAATAAAACTCCGGAGCAGTTGGTTGCTGTTAAAATTGGAAGAAGACCAGTACTTTCTGCAGAAATGGAAGCAGATTTAGTCTCGTATTGCCTAGAAATGGGACCGGCGATTTTACGGAATTGGGACCGCTGATATCAAGAGACTTGCATATCAAATAGCTTTACGAAATGGTCTTCGTCATCCATTTGCCCATGCCGAATCTGCCGGTAAAAGATGGTTAGGGGATTTATGAGGCGAAACGCAGTTTTGTCCCTTAGAAAACCACAAGGAATCTCGAAAGCCCGATTAAGGGATTTACCCCAGAAATGTCAGCAGATTCTATGATCTTTTAGAAACGTCAATGGAAAAAGTTAACTTCAACCCCGCAAGAGTTTATAACGTTGATGAAAGCGGCATAACAACGGTTCAGTCCAAGAATACTCGTGTTATAACATTAAAAGGAAACAAACAGGTTGGATCTGTTACCGCGACTGAAAGAGGCGCATTAGTTACTGTTGTATTTATGTATGAATGCTGCTGGTGGGTTTGTCCCTCCATTATTCGTGTTTCCAAGAAAGAACATGAAAGTGGAATTATAGATGGTCGCCGCCTGGCTCTATTGCAGCTTGCCATCCATCAGGTTGGATTCAGTAGCACATTTTTTCCCATGGCTACAGCATTTCGTAGCTCACGTGAAACCATCCCGTGAAGACCCAGTGCTGCTTATTCTTGATGGTCACTACAGCCACACAGAAATATAGATGTGATAGAAGCAGGACGTGCAAATTTCGTTACAATTTTGTGTATCCCGCCGCACAGTTCACACAACTACAACCTCTAGATTGTGTCTTTTATGTCACCATTTAAAAACATATTATTCGCAACAAATTGAGATGTGGTAAAGGCAAAATCCTGGACGCACCATAAACTCGCTATCAAATTTGTAAGCTTATGTGCCCGGCATATTTGAAAAGTGCTACTGCAGAAATTTCCGCGAATGGTTTTCGCAAATCTGGAATATATCCTTTTAATAAAAATACTTTTCTGATCACGATTTATAATGGAGAGACAAAGAGAAAGAACACCACACCCATAAATCAAAATCATGGGGAAGTATTACCAACAAGAGGTCAGTCAAGACCAGAACCACAAAGCATTATCGAAAGAACACCTCCAAAACATAACTTAACAAATAAATCATACATGGAAATGCAACTGAAACTACGGCAACTATGATAAGAGCTGAGGATATTAGTCCACTGCCTTCTTGCAGTTATAACTCACAAACAAACAAACAAAAAAATCCTCGAAAAAACTAGACGAAGTGTAGCCGAACAAGAAAGAAAAAAGTCTTTGAAAGAAAAGAAACCAAAAATACGCACGAATTAAATCAAGTCAACAGAAAAAAAACTCCACGCCAAAAAAAGCAAAAGAAAAAAATTGAATCGAGTAGTAGTGACACTTCACATCCTGGTGATGGACCTTATTTTGGATGATGATTCTGATATGGATGTAGACGATGAAGATGGAGACACAGAATGTATGTTTTGTGACAGTTTTATTTCCGAAGATTACACGGTCGAGAAGTGGATAAGGTGTATAAAGTGCTTCAAGTGGTGTCATGAGATGTGCGCCAATGCTGATAAGAAGAAAACCTATATTTGCGACTTTTGTCAAGATGTGTAACTATTCTTATGATGAATAAAATGGTGTCTTAATTTCGGATAGGGTATCCGAAATAGGAGCCTTAAACTTTTTGACATACAAAAGCACTATTTTATTGAACAATATTTTTTGTAAAAAAGATTTTCAATAAATTGTCTATGATAATAAAATTAGTTTCTATATACTCTGCAAGTCTCTGAGTAGATAAAGTTTAAAATTTGTTATTAGGTGAAAAATATGACACTAATTGTAAATGGTATCCGAAATTAGGCTACTTTCCCTTATATGTAGCTTATAGACTTTTAACGATTCTTCCTAAATTTGATACCCATACGTTTTGTCAGGAGTTAATTTAGGAAGTTAAGAGGCTCGATGACTAGGATCAAAATTCAACTTTGTTTTTTTTTATTTTTCTTCTCCTCCCTTATAAGTACCTTTTGAAAATCAGAAACTGTCGGAATTAACTGTGGTAAGGCAATAGGAGTCATTCCTTTTAACTTACGACCCATTAGTAGTTCAGCTGGACCATAACCATATTTATTGATGTAATGCGCAATGTAATGCGTAAGATGATTTTTGAAATATTTTACTTATCCTTTAATCCATTACTCTATAGATATACTAAGCTAAACGATACTACCTAAAAATATATATTGAAAGATATCTGCCATTCATTAGAATTAATTCATTAGACAACATGAGAAAGTTTCAAATAAATAATTCTTTTTAAAAGTTTTATGGCAAAGAGATTTTGGCTAATGCCATAATCTCACACACACACGCACATACGTTTTTGTCACACAGAACAACACAACCAATACCGTTTCTTATTAGCCTAAGAAATGAAAAATGTACAAAACAAGTAGTTAGTATACACCCTTTTTCGAAAATCCATGGCTAATTACGCAATATGTAAATTTACCGCATCCAGAACAATATATCGTCGGTCCAATTCCAAAACCGCGATGTGCCCAAATTGCCCATTTCCGCTTTATAGTTATCAGCGTCTGTAATTATATTCATAGTATACGGTGACAGAAGCACGAAAGTGTTGACCTATCCCTCTGCCCCCCTCAACTGGAACGCATTCCACGAAAGCGTCAGTTGGAGATTTACTGCCATACCGAAAAGACTCTGAGATAGCGCGTAAAATTGCCCATTTCCGCTTTATGTTATCAGCGTCTGTAATTATATTCATAGTATACGGTGACAGAAGCACGAAAGTGTTTGACCTATCCCCTCTGCCCCCCTCAACTGGAACGCATTCCACGAAAGCGTCAGTTGGAGATTTACTGCCATACCGAAAAAGACGAATGTACCACGTTCGTGCTTTTGGACGTTGCAAAGTTATTTTACTATTTAAGATCCAAATTAACGAATGTGGCCACATTCGTTGTGTTGGCAGTGTGAATAATTAAGTTTCAAGGTATTCGTGAATTTAGTGATATTGTTGAAAAATGACTTCAAGGATAGCAAGAATAATGAAAAAGTGCCGAGAATTAAAAGATCAAGGTAAGTAAATATGTAATAGTAACTCTTATAAGGCCCCGGTCTTTTCACCTCCGGATAACTAGATATTGGGAAGTTTATCTGGACAGATCGGCGTGTCTGTAATCTGTCAGATAAACTCCCCGATAACTAGTTATCCGCAGGTGAAAAGACCGGACCTATGCAACTTATACGAAACTTCTTTTGTGGCTCGTAGATTAGTAAGTTTTTAATATTTTAAGTTGTCATAAACTTTGTTCGTACACACTTTTTATATAAATACCTGTGTTATGATTTTTTCTTTTTTTCTGTTTTTCAGATGATCTATTTAACGAAGTTCCTTTAAGAACCACCATCGAGCACCCAGATGTACCTCAATACCATGTAATGCAAAATGTACAAACATACACAAGGTTTTTTCAGTCATCGCCGGCAAAAAAAATAAAAAACCTAAAGCTATGCTATGGCTGGCTTTTGTTTGGCTGTATGCACTTGTCAGGCAATTTTCGATGTTGATTCTGAACAAATTGGTCTAAAAATCATGTCTGCATAATTTACGGATATTAAAAACGTTTTTAAATGAAAATGGGAATGTGAAGAAACACGCATTCAAAAAGTTCATTTTTATTTCAACACCTCTTCTAGTTAATAATCCGAACAATCTACTCCCAGCTTCACCACAAACACTACAAGAAGATTTGATTGTAATCTGATTCATCTTCAGATGTCTATGAAACCTTCACCTACGTCAGACCATACACAGTTCATTGGAAAGTGATATTAAAAGGTGATGCTGACCGTAAGAGAATTATACTAACAGACATAACACCTAAAAATCTGGCAAAAAAATGAATCTATGAAGAGAAAAAGAAACGAGAAGTTTGTGGAAGAAAAAATGTTAAGAAAGTGAAAAGGCTTAAAGGAGAGTCTTACGTTGGCTATAGGGGAATCGAGGTACCTTCACAGCCTCTTTTGACAGCACCTTGTCTTAATAAGCAAAAACATAAATGTGCAACTTTAATTTCCGAGCAAAACCGAATTTAAAATTTATAATGATTTTTGTAATTTTACCTGCAATAACGATCAACGTCAATTTGTGTCTAATCACATTGAACAAAAAGACAAGAAAACGCACGACAAGAGGAATCGAAAATTCAAGAAAAAATTACACCTACGTTTATAGTCTTACAGTTGATGGTATTAAAACTTACCGTATGTAGGGAATTTGTCATGGCCACATTAAAACGTGACAGGACGCCTTTATGCGAAGTGCAATAAACAAGCGCTCATCCAATGGAGTTATAGAAAAAGATAACTCTGAGATAGCGGCG
>NW_027312519.1:0-28894 GCF_040954645.1 Diabrotica undecimpunctata | reverse complement strand
ATCTCAGAGATCAGTCACAGATCATTGTTTAAAACTAAAACGTAAATTGAGGACCAGAAATAATATTTTTCGCATGCTTGTCAGCCAAAATTGAGGTGCACGTCCTTCCGCCCTTAAAACATAGACGCTTGCACTATATGCATCTGCTGCCGAATATACCTTGTTAGACAAATTCTTTCTTTTTGTGCACACTACTACCCATTTTAACACATAAATATCTATTGTAACTCTTAACCATATTTATTTTGAGATAACCTTTTATCGAGATATCATATATAGTACACAAATAAGACCAGAACTAAAATAATAAAAAAGCTTTATACAAGATATCGCAGAAGATTGACTGAAATAAAAGTAGTTTTTATTAATCGGATGCTTACATAAAACGTACAAAGACATACTCACGTAAACAAAATATATTACGAAATTTCTGTAATTAAAAAAAAAACATCGAGTTCGGCATTTAACTAATAAAAATTATATTAAACAAAAAAAACACATTTTTAAAAATGCAGAAAAAATAAAATTTCCTATGCAAGCGAACATTCCATTAATAAGCCCAAATCCTTTTGTATCTATATACCTGTTTTTTTAAAGAACCAGTTACCTTTTAGTACGTAGTTATACCAGGTAATAAGATATCCTTTGTTACTCAGTGTAATGCGTTATGACATTACACTGTCAACGAACAGTAGATAAAAATAAGGAGCCCATATGAACCGCTCGGGATATATGTTGAAATATAAGGTATAATCGCACAGTTGCCAAACCTCAGAGCTTACTTAAACCGATAAACCTATGGTTCAATTATACATTGAAGAAGATCTCACGACCCCTATAATATATACACGTGAACTAAAACGATATACATTTTTGATACAGGGGTATTTACGGGCTCCAAAAAATTTTTATAAATTGTTAAACTCTACATGTTGATGAATCGACAGAACCAATATTATGGAATGGTCAAGTGAGCTCCGTATATCGGTACCCACTTGACCACGGAGCTCGATTGAACCTGAATTTAACATGGGCGGAGTCCACTTTATGCCGTAGATATATATCTACTATATATATATATATATAATATATATACATATATATATATATATATATATATATTATATATATATATATATATATATATTATATATATATTATATATATATTGGATTTGAAATTTCCGCGGAGCATATTGTGCTTTCAGTTGTTTTTCGTGTTTGACTCCGCGTTAAGTAGTTTTAGTTTTTTGAAAAAACCATTGTTTTGGCGACGTTTCGACAAGGTCACACTTGCCATTGTCAAGTCAGATTAGATCTGCGTCTTCTTGATGTTTTCAGGAGTATCTCCTGAAACTATTAAATAATAAACAAAATAAAAAGTAATTATACAATTTTAAATATTAAATTGTGAAAAAATGGTGGGCGATAAGCATTTTTTATATGATTTTCCGACTCTAAATTCGCACACTCAATTGAACATAATAGAGGTAATTTACCAAAAAAGTTTTTTTATCTTGGGCCTGTATTATAATTTACATTACACCATGGTTTCAGAATTCTCAATACTTTGAACAATACTTATCAATGATTATAACAAAATACTCATTAAGACTGCTCTATTTCAACGTTATAAATTATAGAGTTTGGCACGTCTCTGTTATTAATGTTGATTAGTTTTTCACATTTTTTGTTTTGGATTGTTTTTATACCTATCAATTTTGTTAAAATAGAACCGCTCTTTTTAAACATTTATAGTTAAAAAATTTACTTTACTACATAGAAAAAAAAGTTTAATTTATGCTAATCCCTAGACTTTCCAAAGAGAAATTTGTTTGTCAGAGAGATCAGAAATTTGGGTTTTTGGAAAGGAGGGAGATCAAATAAAATTGGGAATTTGGATAGCAAAAATTCAAGGAAATTGAGATGTCGCTTGACAATAATGTAACTTAAAGAGGAGATAGGAATAGGAATGGGAGATGATAGAGGTAAAGTAGCAAGTAGCGAGGCTAAAAGTGTCGGATAGAAGGACATGTGATTCTGAGTTATTAAGAGGCGAAAGGTAGTCTAGAATAATTAGTAAAGAAACGTGAATTGGAAGTTTTTTCAAAAGTATAAAGATTCTTTCTTTCTTTCTCCCCTTTCTTTTACCATATCAGGGTGTCGGATTTGGGCTAGCTATTTTAATTTCCATTTACCCACCTCTTCCATTCTTTTCTGTTTCCTGCCATTATTTTTAATTCTTTGAATGATTTTTATTTAAGTTTTTTTCGCCTCTACTACTTGCTGCATCCATTTTTTCTTGGTCTGCCTCTTTTTCGTTTTCCGATGTTTTTTGTTTCATAAACTTTTCTTGTTATTCTATTGGATTGCATCCTCCTCAGATGTCGATACCAGTTCATTGGTCTCTTTGCTATTTTGTTCATTATCGGTTTCTGGTTGGCCATTCTCCTAATAGTCTCGTTGCTTAATCTATCCCATTTTGTCTTTCCAACTATCCTTCTTAGATGTCTCATCTCCATTGCGTTTATCTTGCTCTTATGTTTTCCAGAACTGTCCAGTTTTCACTTTCATAGAGCATAGTCGGTATCACTATTGTGTTATATATTTTTATTCTTGTTTCTCATGCAAATTCTCTTTTTCCCATATTGGGGCTAACGCATAATATAACTTGTTTGCTCTATTTGTTATTTCCCAGTCTATTTTTTCGTCATTAGTTATTATACTTCACAGGTATTCGTAAGTTGTTACTATTTCCAATTCTGAGTTTTTACATTTTATCTTTATTTGATTATCTTCCTTATCTCCTTTGCCGCTAATAATCATTATCTTACTTTTTTCCTGGTTTATCTCCATTTTTAGTTCTTCTATTTGTTCTACCCATATATCCATTAGTTTCTGCATTTTATTCTCGGAATCTGCTATTAGTACTATGTCGTCTGCATACATTAAGAACTCTATTGTTACCGGTTTTAATCTGCGGTAACCTATTATTATCTGTAGTTGATTAGTTCTGAGCCTAGTGTTGATGTTAATGGTTTGTCTTTGTGTTAATGGGCCTCCGTTTGTATTGACGTTGTCTTTTATTTCGAAGGCTCAGTTCTGCTCGAATACAAGTATCGTGCATAAGTGCCACTGCACCTAACAAAGGCCGAGCATTTTCATTTTCCATTGTATTAATGTTCAAGCAAAAATTAATAATACCAAATCAAAAATGTAAGGTTAGAAATAATCTTTAACGCCAACGCCAACCGAAATATTATAAATGCAGTATATGATAGCCAGCGCCAAGGTCAACGGCGAACGTCAGCGCAACGCCAACGTAAAGTTTATAAATCAGCCTTAAGTTTTAAAAGTGATGATAGTGAGGAGCCAGCAGAGATTGTTCCAGTTAAGTAGACGCTTGATTTTAACTTTAGAAAGTTACGTTTTATTAGTTATACTTCAAATTTAATAGATTAAGAAACAACATACAGGGATATTTTGGTGTAAGGGTATATCCTGAAAATTAATTTATCTGAACAAAGTTTTATTAACCTTTTTTTTTGTAAATTTTTGATCATAAATCAAAATATTATCGAGTTTTAAAACTTGTTTACATGTTTAGCTTTAAAACTTTTCATTTTTTTACACAGCCTATAAATAAAATGTTCATTATATTTTTTCCTACATTTTAAAAATAAACATAAATTTATTATCTCAAAAGAAAACAAACGAGAAGAATGCAGAATGCAAGAACTACCATGCACGGCATTTACCTAATATTTTTGGCTCCTCCTCTGCCATAAAGGAACACATCTCGAGGCGATCTGAACTGCTGGACTCGTCTATTCCTCCCATTCCTGCTGAAGTTCCCGCACCGACGGTGCGTGATGCGATGTTGCCGAACCTTCTGGAGCACGCCCTTCGCCGAAGGGCTCGCCGTCTAAGTGCAGGTCGACGAATTCGTAGAGGGCCTTGAACGCGACGGGTCTGGAATTTAGGGCTTTATTAAACTTTATTTATTTTCAGCAGTACGAGCATTCTTCGCGGAATATTTTTTAAAAGGATGTGTGGTAAAGTTCTAAATTTGTTTATGTGAATTTGTATTTTTGTTTCACTGAAAATGATGGTTTTAGGAAAATGGTTACCGTTTCGTAAATAAAACATCCTAATCTGTAGGTGAACAACGTATCATGCATTAGTATGGAACAGTGGAATATAAAATGGGGAATGCTAATTTAAACCATTAGGATTACACTCTCTAAGATGAACATAATATGCTCATCCTAAATATCTACTGTATTAAAAAACTTATACAGAAGTAAAACACTTCACATTTGCATTTAGGTATAAAACATATAATTAATTTTTTTTTAAAAAGTCTTAGATATTATTATTTAAATAAATAAATTAAATTAATTAAATATTATCGTTTAAATAAATTTAATTCTAACTAAAGGTTTTCATTAATAAGATATTAGGTCCAAACCTTTAAGTCAATGTACAGGACAAAAAAGAAAAGGCCCCCAGTGCCCAGCACTTCCCAGAGCCTTGATCACGGCAGCGATAAAACAACTAACGGAAGGGGGGGTGCTAAGAATCCCTGGGTAAGACCCGGCTGCCACAAGATGACAATTTGGCTATGTTCCACATAATAGATTCCCAGAAATAGAAAGTGAACTAAAGGATATAAAATGGGATATCCTTGGTATATGCGAGACCAGAAGAAAAAGTGATGAGTATATAATACTAAAAAATGGCACACATTTTATGCATAAAGGTGGCGAATACACGGGAGTGGGATTCTTGGTAAAACAAAGCCTCACACAGTGTATCGAAGAATTCAAGCCCATATCAGACAGAGTAGCATATCTCATCATCAGGATTAATAAAAGAACCACTCTGAAAGTTATCCAAGTGTACGCTTCGACCAAAAGCCACGACGATGAAGAAGTAGAAATATTTTATGATGAAACAAGAACAGCTATAGATACAAATAAAGCAAATTACGAAATACTATTAGGAGATTTTAATGCTAAATTGGGCAAAAAAGAGGAAGATTACGAACATTTAATTGGTAACAATGGCTACGGGAAAAGAAATGATAGAGGGGAAATGCTTCTCAATTTCATGAATGAACATAACATGTACTCAATGAACTCCTTTTTCAATAAAAAACCAAGCAGAAAATGGACATGGATAAGCCCCGATAAAAGACAAAGAATGAAATAGATTATATCTTAACGAAGAATAGAAACCTAGTAGAAGACGTATCAGTATTAAATCAGTTTGACCTAGGAAGCGATCATAGACTAATAAGAACAAAACTAATAATTAACAAAAAACTAGAAAGAAAAAGAATACATGAAAAAAGATACAAATGGACATCTGAAGAAATCAAAAATAGTGAATTTAATAAAAAGATAGCGCATGCATTAAATCAAGTTAGCATGCAGCAGATAAACTTCAATGATATTGATGATTTGAATAACCTTATTACCGAAACAGTGAATAAAAGCCTTCTGCAACTGAAAAAACCAAAAACAACATACAATGAATTAGACAAAGAAATATTACAACAAATAAAAAGAAGGAAGATCTTAAATAAATCTAACAAAAGGGGAACCGACGAATATAGAGAACTTAATAGGCAGATTAGAAAAGAAATCAGACAACAAAAAAGAAAAGAAAACGAAAAATTAATAACAACAACTATTGAAAAAAATAAGAGTATGAAATGCTTCAGACCAACACTAGGACGACGTCAGATGATATCATTAATGGGAAAAGACGAAAATGAAATCACAACTAGAGAAAACATACTGACACGAATAGAACAATTTTACACAGAACTTTAGAGAACACATCAACAACATGATGAGATGAGACCAGCACGGAAATTAATAAAAAATGTTGGATCAGAAATAATGCCAAAAGTAACAATTTCAGAGGTAACTATTAGCATTGGAAAACATGAAGAGAAATAAAGCTGCAGGAGAAGATAGTATTACCACAGATATGATATTAGAAGGAGGTAAGGAACTAATTGAAATTGTAACTAAGCTTGTGGACAGTTGTTTACATCAGGGGCAAAGTCCCTAAGAGCTGGAACAACTCTAAAGTAATCTTATTACACAAGAAAGGTGATAGTCGAAAATTGGAAAACTACAGACCCATCAGCCTACTGTCACACCTGTTTAAAATACTCACCAAAGTCATAACTACTCGACTAACGGAACTTAGAACTAAGAAAATTAGACGAATACCAACCATATGAACAGGCAGGTTTTAGAAAAGGCTATTTAACTTCCCATCACCTGTTAACCACAAAAATATTAATAGAAAAATGTAACGAATACAAGTTTCCAGTTTTCCTAGCATTTGTAGACTACGAAAAAGCTTTCGATACCATAGAACACACGGCCGTAATAAACGCAATGCAAAATTGTAGAATAGATAGCAGATATATTAACTTAATAAAAGAAACTATGAACCAAGCTTCAGCTACATACTACCTAAATGAAAATGAACACACGAACCCTGTACCATTAAACAGGGGAGTCAAACAGGGAGATACTTTATCACCCAAACTGTTCACCTTAGTTTTGGAGGACGTTTTTAAAAACCTAAATTGGAAATATAAGGGAATAAACATCAATGGCCGCTACCTCAGTAATCTACGATTTGCAGATGACATAATCCTGATAGCTACTGACCTACAAGAAATGCAAACCATGCTTTTAGAACTACATACCGAATCTTTTAAAATAGGACTGAAAATGAATTTAACCAAAACAAAAGTCACGCACTCCGAAGACACCGTGACAATAATAAACGATAAAGTTATAGAAAAAGTTGAAGAATATATATACTTAGGACAAAAAATAATACTAAATAGGGAAATTCAAACTGAAGAAATAAAAAGAAGAAAGTTAGCTTGGGCAGCATTCGGTAAACTGAACTATATACTCAGAAATCAACAAATTCAATTACATCTTAGATCTAAAGTTTTTGATGCATGCATTATTCCGATATTAACTTATGCGGCACAAACATGGACAATCACAAAAAAGAATATGAATATACTTAGAGTCACTCAACACGCGATGGAAAGAGCAATGCTAGGTATATCACTTAAGGACAAGAAAACAAACACATGGATAAGACAGAAAACCAAAGTCACCGATGTGGTGCAAAAATCATTAAAGTTGAAATGGGAATACGCTGGACATGTAGCTAGAAGCGATCTAAACAAATGGCACAGATCAATTTTAACCTGGAGACCATACCAACACAAAAGACCCAGAGGCAGACCTCCTATGAGATGGACAGATGATCTGAAAAGGACTGCAGGGAAAAATTGGCTATAAGTAGCGTACAATAAAAAACAATGGAAAGGAAGACTTGAACAGGCTTATGTTCAGATGTGGACGTGAATGGCTAGACGAAGAAGAAGAAGAAGGTATTATTACAAAAAAATTTATAATAATTTTAAAAATTATCTTAGTCTCTGAACATACCCATATCTCGTCTTGTTAATGCTGTCTTCTTGAATTATATTTCCTGGCACCTCAGTCAGTTGGTCTGTGTCGTTTTAACTGACAAGAACCACGTGTTCAAGTCGAGCAAAGAAACATGTTGCTCTTTAAGTATTAATTTTTTTTCCAATGTTCTCGACCTATAGATAGTCACATTAGAATTTAAATTTGGAACAACGTAAAACCTTATATTGATGTCACAGCTACAATTTTAGTGTTATCTTCAATTACAAAAGAAGGCACTGAGGATGATCTGATCTAGATCGAAAAAGTCACGTTATGCTCCTGTATAAATTTTGACGACACTTAAAAAAGTTTTAATTACATGTTTTATATCTAAATACAAATGTGAAGTGTTTTACTTTTGTATAAGTTTTTTAAACGATGGTATACAGCCAACTACTGAGATTTTCCCATTAATTTTTATAAAAAGATTAAATTTTGGAAGGACTTTTGCGTACCGTAAAATGGAGTGAAATTGATCCAGAGGGTGAAATTGATAATTGCGAATATTTCTGAATATTTTAATTTTCCCTGAGATCTAAGAAGCTTAACAAACGGTTGACAACGTCGCTTTAGTTAGTAAACACTAGCGTAAAACCTGTGATTGTTTAGTTGAAATAAGTATATTTTTTATGAAAACAAGCTTTTTTTAATTATGGCTATATTTTTGATAAGTTTCTTTAGCTTCCTAACTTTCCGGTGCCTGAAAAAAACTACAAAAAAATGTGCGATTTTAACTAATTACCTTACTTAATAGTCACATGTTCTCTGTCAACATGTAAACATGCTATTTTTCAGGGTATCATAATTTAGGCGGGAAACTTAAAAATTCACAGAGGCTAATTTAATCAGGTCCGTGGGGCGAAATTTACCTCCACCGGGGGCGAATTTGATAACATTTTTGAAGTTATACTTCTATACGCACGGTCGGCGTTGGAAATTTGCATGAGAGTGAATCTGTGAAACCATTACATATGTAAGATAATGAGTAAGAGAGAGACAGAAGATATATTTTCTCTCTCTTCCTCTCTCGAGAATAAAAATGTTCCTTTTGTTTATATATTTAATATTATATATATTATATATATAATATTGTATATATATAATATAATATGTATTAATATTATTATTTATGTGATGTTTTGTATTATTTAAAATTAAACGTTTTAATTATTTTAGGCTTTTGTATTTCAAAATAATCACTGTTTTACCGAGAACTGTCAATTTTGAAATCCATTAGTGTCATGTCTAATTGGCAAATTCTTTACGTGTTTGGTTCATACGCTGGTGGTTATGAGTTCGAATCCCAATTATGAATTTCCTTTTTTATTTTTGAAATATTTAAAAACCTCACGTTAATCTTATTAAATATATGTAATATACGCAAAAAACATAAATTTTAAAATAAAATGAAAATTTACAACATAATCCGAGTTGTTGGTTTTTTATTTTTATCTTCGTAAAGTAAGTTATGTATATTGGCAGTTTTAAATACTTATGAATATTACATTTTAATTTATTATATTGTATTATTATATTGAATTATGTTGCAGTGTATTCATTGTATTGTAATTTTTATATTAATAACAAAATAAACAATGAATTTTACTGCAGAGTATGTGTAATTTTTTTTGCATTCAACTCCTTTTATACATATATAAAAATAAAAATTAATATTTTCATTAAAATATTGATACAATCCTTCATTTACTATACTCCTATTACAGGTCAAATGTTTATATACAGCAAACGATGCACCATATACCTATATAACTAATTCTTTTTCTCTTTCTGCTCTCTCTTACCTATAGCATTACATATGTAATGATTGTGCAGATTGACTCCTATATAAATTTTTAACGGCGAACGCGTGTATAGAAGTATAACCTACCGGCAGTCCCACTGGACTGCCACACCCGTTTTATATAAAGAAATCTTAAATTAGTACTTTCTATTCACAAAAAATGATTCGAAGTTATATAAAAAAACTTGGTGCTCGTCCACATAAGACTGTGACCAAGTAAGGGTGAAAAATGTCCTACAGAAAGTTCTTGAAGAAGGATGGTCGTTACGTCGCGCTGCCGAAGAATATAAAATTCTCTTTGGAACTCTTAATAACCGCTATAATGGCCGACATTAAAGAGAAAATGGTGGGTAGACTGTATTTTTCGCGAACGAAACAAAAACCATTATACAGGTGCTGCAATATGCGGTAAGAGGGGATTTCCCCTTGACTTGCGAGATATAAAATATTTAGCCAAAAGGGTTTTGGATGACCAGGGTTGACAAGTGCCTCTTTTCAAAAACAAGTTACCTGGAACTGACTAGATAAATTTATTACTGAGATGGTATAAAGGAAAAATTACTTAAAAAGTGGCGAACAATATTAAAAGACCTACTGCGTAGAGAGCATACAAAGAAATTTTTTTAACCTTAAAAAAAATTGTTTAATTTACTACTGTTTGTATTTTGAGAACGATTTCCGAAGTGGAAATTGAAACGTCAAAAAACGTACTTTAACCTTTAATTGTGGCTTATTCCCATTTAAATAGTAATTTTTTTAAAATGCCACAAGAAAAAATAGCTTCGGAACAATATTAAGAAACCAATTACCAAGTCCTTACTTTGGTATACGCTCCGTCGTACATATCCTTCAGGAGTCTTACGTACTTCTCAGGAGCTTATACCTATTTCATACATCTCCATGGCTCGTATCTAGGAACTGTGTCGTACCACAAGATCTCCAATATGTATAAATAAATTGTTCTTAATATGTTGGGGATTTCTTTTCGCTATTGTTTTCACTATAAATATAATTAAACATACTTGTACTATTTAATTTTATTGTTGCAATAAATAAAATGACTTTACATCTTACATCTTACTAAAACATCCAACAATCAAAACCAACATGTGTGTAAATCGATTGCTGTTGAGGAATTCCCAACACATACACACACACACACACACATATCTCGTTCGTTGCTGTTCATTCCATGGGATAACTGCCCGCGCCCTCTTGCCTCCACTACCAAATTTTACCTTCTTTAGTAAAACGTCTGAACACAAGATCTATAAATACCAAATGTAGCTTTCTTTTCTTCTCACAGTATTTCTTTATCAACTCTCTCACAAAAGAAAACAAGAAATACGTTATCCTCCTTCCTGGTACAAACCCAAATTGTTCTTCCATTATCGATATCTCTCTTCTATAGAATCTTCATAACATCTTATGATCCCATCACACTCTCCTTCCATATATTGTGATTCTACTCATCATTTCCCATAACGAATCAACCCTTTTATCTCCTAGAGCCTTCCAAACCTCCACAGTTATTAAATCAGGTCATACGACTGTACTATTAAAGCCTTGACTACTTCATCTCTTGTTATATCCGGTAATACATACTCATTTGGGGTCCTGCATTCCCTATTTTCCCACTGGTGTTCTTCATTTTGAAAGTACTAATACAATCGTTGCTTAATTTTTACATCTTAACCTTTTAAAATTTAAGATCTTAACACTTTTCTATCCGTACTCTTACTCTGCTATATGTAAGTCAAGTCCTTTGATGACTTGGCCCTTTATTTAAGCAATGTTTTAGAACTTTTTCATCCTCTCGGATGTTTCAAGCTCTTCACATAGCTTTGCAGACGATCGTTCCTACAGCGCGCCCTGCTTCCTTATATGTTGCTTTGTACGTTTCCTGATCTTTCTCTCTTTAAGACCTCTCATACCTCTTTCAAGCTATTTTCTTTTCTCTAACCTTCTTTTACTATATCGTTCCACCACCAAGTTTTCTTATTCCAAGGAGTAGTACCACAACTTTGCTATTGGCTTTCCACCAATCATTTACCGTATGTTTTTCCCCGAACTCTTTCAGCACTCTACTCTTGAAGACTTTTGCCAAATCATTATCCTTTAACTTCAACCACTTCCTGATTTCCTACTTGTTGTCTTTGCCACCTCACTTTTATCTTCGTATCCACTATACCCGGTTGGTGTTGACTACCTACAAACTCACCCTTTAATAATTTACAAATGGTAACCTTTTTTAGCTGGCTTTTTCTACACAGCACAAAATCTAGCTGACTCTCCCTTCCTCCATTACTATGGGTAACATACTGATCATCATTCTTCAGCGTAGGTAAGAGCGTATCAATCACAGCCAAATTCCATGTTATTGCAAATTTAATCACATTACTTCCTTTATTATTTCATATTTAGGTACTTCTACATTCTTACACACAATAACTCGATTGCCGTTCAACGTTCTAATATTAAGAGACTGGTTCCAGTGCACATCTAATCAATTATTTAGAGCAACAGCTTCAAAGATACGAATAGCAATGATGATTGCCAAACTCCGTAGCGGAGAGTGCACTTGAAGAAGAAGAAAGTTCTAATATTGTAATATTAAGGATATGAAACTATTTTAATACTTGTGGTTTTATTTAGCTATTGTTATATATGCATCCCCTTTACATCTTACAACATTCGTTTCCGGTACGTCCTATTACATTATGTTTAATTATTTTTTAGAATTTTTTTGCACTTTTATAAATTTCTAACATTTCGCGTAGCGACTTTTATTATCTTTTATTATCTTTTATTAAAAAATCTCTAAATATAATTAATATCGATCTCAAATATATGTTGTAATATATTACAAAAAAGCAAAGGAATTTCTACAGTGTCGGATATATTAAATTGGAAAAATACCAACTATCCCGGCAGAAAATGGCTAGAATTATATTACCCAGTTGCGAATGTGAACAGTATTACGTAGTATGGGTTTTGGAATATATACCACCGAGGATAGTCTCTATTTTTGTAATAATATAGTACAGATCTTACAAAATGTAAAAATATCTGATATTTTTGCGAAATACCAGACATTATATTAAACATGAATTTTACTTTTAAAAATAATTGTATTGGTCTAATAAAATCTAATAAAATTTTTTCATTCATATATATATATATATATATATATATATATATATATATATATATATATATATATATATATATACTCCTTTAGTGATGATCCTTTCCCAAGTTAATATGCTCCTTTTCAAACTTGGCTGTACCGTACTGAAGACGACCAATAGTCAGAAATACGTATATACGGTTGCCTTCCATCTTATGTACATGTTTTATTATATTTTTTTCTTTGTTGCGAGCTATGCCGATATCTTTTATCTTTATTATATATATATACATATATATATATATATATATATATATATATATATATATATATATATATATAAGAAAAAGTAGTCCAAAATTTTTGACTAGTTTGGAAAAAATATATGTAAATACTTTTTTCTTTTTGGGTGTGGTAGTCAATAAAGTCAATAAAAAATAGAGCTTTGCTAAGGCGTACTATTTATTCTGAATCCAAGCTTTCGGTGGTTTTTTGCCACCTTTATCAAGGTCTACAAAGAAAATTACTAGGTTGTAACAATTTGAATGGTGCAAAAAAACTATAAAAAACTTACCCAAAACAACCCCTTACCACTTTAGAGACTACAGATGTTGTTTATTGTATTCAATGTACTGAATGTCCATCCACGTACATTATTGAAACTGAAAGGACTTTGTCTAGCCGTATTATTTCTCATAAGAGTGATTGTAGATTAAACAAACCTACTTGTGCTTTGGCAGAGCATACTATCGATCTAGACCATAAGATAGATTTCAACAATGTAAAAATATTAGCCAGAGAGAACAATAAATTTAAGAGAACTTTCTTAGAGGTGGTACATATCAGCAAGAGTGATAATAACAATCTGAATAAAAGATCTGAGATCCAGAATCTCAGCAAAATTACAATTTTATATTGACTTTTGACTGAGCTATTTTGCATCTCAAAGTTTTCTTTTTTCTTTTCTCTTTTTTTAAAAATTTCTTTATTAATTGAATATTTTTGATCAAACTTCAGTTATTAATTCAGTTTTGTTTTGTTTGAGTTGTTTTTTCTAAACCTATTTACTAAATACTATTTTCTTTCTATTGCTTATGTTACAAATAATATTTTTAATTTCCCGCTCAATTTCAAGTTGGTAATACAGTTGGTAGTACTCAAAACTCATAAACAGTATTTTGTGAGACATTAGTTTTAAATTTGTTTTTTGTATTTTCTTCAAACTATTTAAACAATAATTGTCCTCCCACTTTCTCTTTGTGCTCGTGAAATGTGACTGAAATCAAGCTTGCAACGACGACTGTTTTAACATGTCGTCTTTCATTTTGTTTTTTAACTTTTTAACGTATTTATTAATTTTTAAAGTGTCTTTTTAACAGTAACATTTTTAAGTTTAGTTGCAATTTCAGTATTATCATGTTATTTAACGTTGTTGTTTATGCCACGAATCTTACATTCGGGTAAGTTTTTTATAGTTTTTTTGCACCATTCAAATTGTTACAACATAGTAATTTTCTTTGTAGACCTTGATAAAGGTGGCAAAAAACCACCGAAAGCTTGGATTCAGAATAAATAGTACGCCTTAGCAAAGCTCTATTTTTTATTGACTACCACACCCAAATGTGGTAGTCAATAAAATGGGTGTAATGTCTTTAGTTAGTTGCATGTACAACTTTTCTCCATTGCTTCTTATTATTTGCTTGGTTTCTTACTAATTCCTCTTGTTTGTAGGATTAAAGTTACACTATCGTCCCATATCTTCATTGGCCTACACTTTTTTCTCTTAATTTGTCTTCTCGCTTCTCATACTTGTTTAACTGATCTTTCTTGATTTATTCTAATGGTGTGTCCATACCATCTTAGTTGGACCTGTTCAATTTTCTTAATAATTGGTAGGATCTTAAGATGTTCCCTAACTGCCTCATTTCTAATCCTGTCCAATCCGGTTATGTCCATTATTCTTCTAAGAAACTTCATTTTTATGCTCCGTCCTTTCGATCTTAATTTATCAGCAAGCGTCCGACTTTCACTTCCAAAAGTTAAAATCGGCACAAACACCTTATAGATGGCTGCTTTGGGCTTTTTTAATAAGTACTTCTTTTTTGAATAAAAGCCTAGCACTTTCTATTCTCGAACTTATTTCAGTTTCTTCAGTTCTTCTATTCTCTATTTGGACTCCCAAGTATTTATGGGTTTTGACTTGTTCGAGTGTATTTACGTTAATTTTTATCTTCGTTTGTTTTCTATTTTTTCCGCATACCATTCGTTTCCTCTTTATTAATCCTCAAATTTCGTTTTTTAAAGATGGGTAGAATAATCCCCACTTCTTTATCGTTTGGTATTTTGCTCTCACCTTGTCTTATTTAAAACTTTTGAAGGGTGATGATGAGAGTTGGCATGCAAGTAACGATAGGTATAGGTGGGTTTTCGATAAATAAAGTGATGAAAACCTTGGGTTCGTGCCAACCCCTGCGCCAATCCCCACTCTGGCCCCACGGCAAGCCACGTCACCATCGACAGTATAAATGATCCTCTATTCTCAGCACCAGTAATGCTTTGATAAGTGATCCTTGTAGTAGTGTCTGGGAACTCGGAAGACTGAAACCTCGGAAGCCCCGAAGAAGACATCGAAGACAATGTCGAAAGCTCGGCGTAATGATAATTAACGCGGTTCAACCGGGAAGACTGGTGAGGTTAATTTAACTCTTAACTAGAGTTAAGACTAGTACAAAATTTAATCCATGTGCTTCTTGCTTTTTGTTTCTGTTTTTTTGTTGTAGCTTGTATCTTTTTATATTCGGGCAAGTTATTCAAAGTGCAGAGAAAAATTTATGTAGTGACAGAGAAAAAAAAAAGACAGAAATCGAGAAAGCAATCAGCAAATAAGTGGCAGAAACAAGTAAGGCAGCAGAATACTTTAACGATACATAATGAGAAGGCAAACATCTAAATTTAGAAACGAAAACGGGCTTATATAAATCAGTAGTTAAGCCTATCAAGATATACTTTGCTGAAACAGACCATAAACTAGCATAACAAGGATATACCAGGAGGTATATGAAATGAGAATCTTACAAAGAACACCAGCAACGCGAATAATGGACAAATAAAGAATTAACCATGTAAATAACCAATAAAAGGCACCAATCGGAAAAAGAAGCAATCAGAACGAGATGGAATGAAAATATTTTAATAGAATAAAATGAAATGTTAAAGAAAACAGGTAATATACCTAAATAAAAGTACTAGAAAAAGAATAAAAATTAAAAACATCTTTTTATCGCACTCTAACCCACCTCTCGTTAACTATATAATGCAATAATTATTCGTCGTGTTTATTTTATCACAATTAACTGTCTAATATGGCCAGATTAGTAAATAGAGTCTCTCTTTATCATGAACAATATGCCGAGATTTCTATAGACGTACCGCAACGTTCAAATATCTCATTTAAGATCCATAGGTAGAATTTCTGTGTAACGAAACTTCTCTGTTGTAATAAACTTTATTTAGAACTCTAGATCAAATCTCGTACGTCTCCAAATCAAATGCAAATTGCCAACTAAAACTGAAACAGTAGAAGAGGCGGAGATTGGAATATTATTTCCAGGAATTAAATTAAACAAAACATTTACCTATTTCTTAATAAAACATTGCATCGAGTATATGATAAAAACATATTTTATGTTTTGATAAGAGGGTAACTAAAACAAAACAAAAATAGTACTGCACTACAGAGTAGATAAACTCATTTCTATTTTTTTAACTATTTTTTTTTGTCTCTATTAAATCTAATCTTTTGTGGGTCCCACTTTGTAATTATAATATAACCTTTTAAGGTAATTAATTACAGAATAGAATAGAAATATGCTTTAGTGTCACCGAAAATTGTACAATTTTATGGACAAAGCTCACAAAAAGTCAGACAAATACCAATTAAAATTTATAAAAATTACATAAATCGTCAATATCACAAAATAAAAGATAATAAAATACACAATCAATAGCAAAATAAAAAAAAAAAAATGCAAATTGCATAATAAAATCTTACGAACTAATAAGTTTAGGTTGCTGCATGTAATACCCAAATATACAGGGATGAGTGCCTTAAGAACCGGCAAAATAACGCAAAAGATAGAAAACATAATACGTTGTGAAATAAAAAGAGATGAAAGTAGTAGAGGTGAGAAATTATCGATATTAACCTATAATTTACTTTACATTACATTAGAATTATCGAAAATTTCCCACCTTTAGACGTTAGCTTATGGGCTTGTTGACTTGAGTAGTAGTAATACCATCGAGCAAAAAGACAAAAGAGGGAATCTAATCGTTATGAAAAGGAGACCAAAAAAGTGGCCTCTGATGGCGGACATATCCGGAAATGCGATTGCGCCAAATTTAAATTTCATGACACTTTACAATAATCATACAGTGGTGTAGGGGTTCTAATTTATCTATTTATTTGTTATAGTACATATAATATTAATATTACATAATATTAATACATAATACACTTAAAATACTTTTTTTTAACACTAGAACACAATAAAATTTTAATTAAATATTAACAATAATAGTCTAAAATGTGAAACAATTGTTAAAAAACTTCAATAGAAAATACAAATAATCTTTCATGTGACAGTTGGGACAAACAATAACATCAGCAATAACATAACCCAACTAAATTTGATTTCTTAAACAAGGAAAGAGTCTTTCTTTCCTTCTTTAATGTGGCGTCTCAAGATGGCACTTCCTGTCTAACACTATTTTTGCCTCTACTACCTTTACATTCCCTCTTTTGTCTTTTTGCTTGATGAGTAATACGCATGCCCCAGAAACTTATATGAATGACCTTGGATCATTCCCCCATCACTTTAACCCCAGCGAGGTAATAAAGAGAAATGACAGCCTATCTCTCTCACGAAGACTAACCAATCAAAAACCAAATAAAATAATCAAACGAAGCTTTTAATTTAATTCAGCAATGTCAATTCTGTCAAAAGTAAGGACAGAATTGTTCGTTTACAAGCAACAAGATTTCAATTTTATTTTATTATCTTTAACTTTCGTTTGCATTTATTCTTAGTAATTTTAAGTTAGTTACTTTTTTATTTTGGTTGGTTATTTACTAGTTTTTAAAGTTTAGTTTTAGTTACCTATTGTAGCAAATAATTTTTGTGTTGTGCTAGTGAAAAAACTAAATATGGTGAATTATTGTTTTGTTCCGTTGTGTACAAATTATGGAAAAATTACAAAAAGGATAATGATAGTTGTCAAATAGTAAGTTGTCATGAAGCTGAGAATAATAGTATTTAACATTTGTTTCTGAAAATATCAGTGTAATAAAAAATATGTAATTAGTTTATAACTGTTTTATCTTAAACAACAAATAAATATACGTATATCTAGAAAAAATTGTGCATTTTTTATATATCCTTTTATTTTTTAATAATACATGTGAGATTATTTCCTCGGAAAATATTAAGATATTTTCCAGTGAATTTTAATTAGTAACTAAATAGCCCGCAAGATGCGCTAAAGGGTATGTATGTAAGGGGTGTCCACTTGAATTTGCCGCAAAAAGATAATTAGTATTGACCCCAGCCGCAAGGAGTCCTAATGAACGAAACTTATACATTGAGTTGCCTATCTGTTTCTAATATTATATTATTTATCTATGGTAATACGTATCACGTAATGTAAGTAAAAACAGTTTAAGTAGGAGTATTTTTTTATCCAAAATTAAAATATTGATCAATAATAAACTATGATTTGAGACGTCGCATACACTCTTCTCAATACAGAATTATCATAGCTTCTTATTCTGTATTCGTCAAAATAGAATTAATTATCAAATTACTACTAATTAAACTGTTTACTTACATTTGCTTTATTGCATTTAATCAGTTTTTACTTTATGCCAAATTTAAAAAATGTAAATATTCGACGTCATACTTGTAATATTATGACTTATGTCAACTAGCTCATAAGCTAAGGTCTAAAGGTGGGAAACTATCGATAGTCCTAATGTAAATTAGAGGTTTCTATCGATAATTTCCCACCTCTACTACTTTCATCTCTTTTTATTTCACAACGTGTTATGTTTTCTATCTTTTGCGTTATTTTGCCGGTTCTTAAGGCACTCATCACTGTATATTAAAAATACTTTAGTTACTTCTACATAAAAGTATTATAATGTCTTAGTTATTCTTTAAAAGAAACTCTTTTACTAAATAATACGGTCTTTCAGATAGATAGGCTTTTGTCAATTTACGGAACTTAAGAAAAGAAGTTGCAGATTTAAGTTGCAAAAGTAAGACGGTTGTATAATTTTTTTGTCGAATATAATATAGATTTCTTTACTAACTTAGTCGACGGGATGGGTAAATACACAAAAGGTTGAATTTCTGGTGGAGGTCATCATTAGATTTTGCTAAAAAGACATGTAGGTGTTAACGAATTAAGCAAACAGTTTCTAAAATATATAAAGAGGGAAGAGTTAAAAGCCCATGATTTTTATTGTATTGCTCTTTTTTGTAATTTAAAAATACCGTCAGATTGAGCAGCTGTACTAGAACCCCAAAAGAAGACCATATCGAAGATGAGACTCGAACAAAGGATAATATGTTATTTTGGACGATGCTCAATTGATTTACTTCAAAACAGATCTTATTGCATGACAGACTGAGGCTAGTTTCTTACTTAAAAAATCAATATGAAGGAACCATTTAAGGTTTCTGTCTGTAAAAATACGAAGGAAATTTACAGAATCGACGATACTGATCTGGCTTTTATTAAGAATCAAGGGTTGAAGAGTTCCTTCATGTAGTTCCCAGGGTATTGATGTCATTTATAAAGATAAGGAAAAGTAGAGGACCTAATACTAAACCTTGTTATTGTCCTAACCTATTACTCAAGTAAGATTGAAACCAATTCAAAGAAATACCTGGAATTTCGTAGAAATTTAGTTTTCTTACCAAAATGTCGTTATTTACACAATCAAAAGCTTTGGCATAGTCACAAAAAACAGTGGCAGTGTAAAGATTATTGTTTAGTGCTTGATAGATCTTATGTAGTACAGAAAATACAAACTGAGTTTTTGATAAAATGTTGTTTTCAACGAGAAAGGACATAAGTCAGGGTTTTATAAGCCTGTGAATAATTTTGGCTTGGACCAGTAGTAAGACAATAGATCTATAGTTGCAGACATTTGATTTTTCACCACCCTTATAAAGATGAATAATAATGGCTGTCTTTAGGCACTCTGGAAATAAACCTTTTCAAAGGAATAATTAGTTAGTGAGACCAGGACTTCACACAATTTTTGGAAGATTTAAGAAAATTTTTATGGATAGTCCATCAGTACTACATAAAGATTTGCTTTTGATACTATTTATTGTTTGGATTAGTTTATATTTATCCACTTACATCTAATTGGAAAACCTAAAAAATTATTCTAATTTGATGAAAATTTCAAAGTGAAAATATCTTTCTCTCCTCTTCAAGTGACATGATGTGACGTGATTGTGACCTGTCTACCTCGTCCGTACTTTCCAGTTTCTATGTCTATTTCTAACTTCTTTTGCCTGCTACCATAGTTGGAACTCTTGCCACAAACACAAAACACAACTTTTCACAAAATTTACTTTTTGAAAACTCTGCTAATTAGCACCGTCGTATCAGAAAAACTGTAGTGTCGTCTCCGGGTGTTTAAACCACAATAACAATTTCTTCTCCTGACAGGACTCACATCGACCCTCAAACCTCTCTCTATATTTTCTAAACCAATCAGAACGCACAAATATCCCTCTCATTCCAGCCGTGTTCTAATGTGAATGTTGTCATAAAAAACCCACTGCTAGCAATTTCAACATTTCTAAAAATTTGTTCAATTTCTAAGAGAAGAAGATAAGTAAATATCTGCCTAAACTAATTCACTAATCCTATGACTGTATACATTTTCCAATCGTTCGTGGTACGCCTTATAATACACAGACACCTTTAGTTTATTCAAATTGTTTGTTTACAAAATTCTTATCTGCATAAAAGGTCGAACCACTGGTATTTGTCCTTTTTCCCGTGAATGTCCCCTTTGCCTATACACAGTTCATCATCATCATCACCCAGCCCTTTGCGTCCACTGCTGGACATATGCTTTCCTCATTTTGTAGCATTTTAAAATTCCTTGGTATATATTAAAATCCCCTCGTATGTGCGAAAAGTTTGTTTATATCACGGACGCATATTCTTTGATATTTTTCTTTGATTTAAGCCTCTCGATATTGCGTTTCAAACATCCATTTAGACCGCTGAGAAGGTTTCGCCGGAAAGATAATTGCGACACTCTCACTGAGGCGTGGTCAAGAGCGGTTGACTTTAGCGTGAGTCCAAATTTTTTGTCGAATTTGTAATATTTTCTATTTTTCGTCCCTTTTCATCGAAAATATGTAGTGTATTGTGGCAGTTAATGGTTCAGTTACAGTTTTAAGTGAGGTTTTGAAAGATATCCACATGTTCTAGTTTCCTGTTATTTTAAGAAGCCGAGTCTAAAGTTTGTGTTCCAGTGCCATTTTAACCTCACTTTTGTTTGTCCCTGGTCGTTATTCCAGACTATAGATGCAGTCGATTTGTTCGTGTGGCAAAAAGTGTAAGCCCACTTCTTCCCCCAGAATTTTCAGTGAAGTCTAGTTTCCACCCCCAAAAGTAATTTAGTGAAATTAAGGTAGCTTTTGTGTTTAAATTTTAAAGGAAAAATAAACTATGATTCACTAATTCGAAAATACACTTAATATCCCTCATACCTGGTTTATATTTTACAAACTTAATATTACTGTATACAGAATGTTACGATTTTGTTGGTTGGCGATTTGATTTTTTTGTTTTTTTGTCTCAGCATTTTTTTATGTTCTTAACATTTTTGAAATTTGAAATCCTCATAATATATATATATATATATATATATATATATATATATATATATATATATATATATATATATATATATATATATTGCAGATCTTGCAGATTTCCCCAATATTTAAGAGTTTACTATTTAACTTATCTGCAAAGATTAAATTTCTTTTATATATATATATATATATATATATATATATATATATATATTAATGTGATATTAAAAGTCAGAGGTGCGCCAAACAATTAATTAGCTAATTAATTAATTAATTAAACTTATTTAAATGATGCAATTATGATTTTATCACACTATTTAATTCTCTTATCTCAGGGTTATATTCGTGCTTCAATATCTATGCTTTACATATGATAGGTAAGGTCTGAGGGATACCGGAATAATAAACATACATGATACAAAATTATATATTGAAATAAAATTTACACTCAAATATCTTAAACAAAAAATATCTTATATAAGGATTATCAAAATTTTGTTCTACGTACGTGAACCTTCAAAAATTAATGTTATATACTATATAAATGCAAATTTTAAATCAAAATTGTTGTTCTATATCTCCTGATAAATATTTCTATCTTTTCTGAAGCAATAAAAAAAAACTTTGTTGATAAAGGAAAAACTGACGAATGGTAAAAAAAAACTATCTCTCTGATGATGAGTTGTCCAAATCCTTATTCCTTGTAGCCTACACTATCTATTCTTAGCAGTTCCCTAGGTAATCAGCAATCTTACAACAAATTATTGCGAGCCTCTCGTCTTCAATTATCTCCTTCAGATGCACGTATCGTTCAAAAGATGCTAGCCTCTTCTCCTCTCGATAAACTAAATCTCTCGTTCCGACCTGAACAGTGACTCTTGAAATATATAAGTAGAAAAGTATGACTTACAATATTTTACTGGATCAGCTTCCGTCAGGATACAGTTAGTCCACGAAAAATCACAAACATTCACTTCTAATCTGATTATCTAATAAAACAACTGATTATCTTTTCTCCCTCAAAAATCTAGCTAAAATCTCATCCGTACATAGCTATCCCATCTTTTTTTTATCTCCTCCAATCACAGTTCGTCATACGTATCTCCATCAACCATTTAGATAACAAACAAACAATTTTACCTACAATTATAAATTTCCTAAATACTATTAACATGCTAATTGGTTCTACAAATTCTTAAAAACTAACGGAGAATTATACATTTTAAATATTTCAATTCTATTGTCTTATTCACCGTATCCGCGTACAAGTCTATTTGGAAAATCCACTCTCCCATTGTTCCATTATTTCACTACGTTCACTCAAATATATTTTACAAAGAAAATAATTTATGCATATCTTTAAATTTTGTTTACTACAGGTAATCCAAAAATAATGGACTTTCATTTCTTCGAAATATCTTTTATAGTTTATTAGGTGAATTATTTAACTTATAATATTTTATACTTTGAAATATTAAGAGCAAACCAATATTATTTTGTATTTTTACATAGCATAACAACTCTCCAGGATATCTTGAAAATTTATTTAGATGGTCTATTTAGTAATTTTAATTTTATCTTTGGCGGATAAAATGAATCATAACAATATATATATATATATATATATATGAATTTGTCCTTTTGATACAGTGGGAAGAGAGTTTGGCCTAAACATGAACTGTTCAAAACCAAAGCACATGGTGTTTAGCCGTTTAGCACATCAAGATGCACGATATGTTGATGGTCATATAATTTAAAGAGTGTCCAGGTCCAGTTTTAATTATCTTGGTTGCCATATTACTGAACAACTAGATCCAGATCAAGAGATAAAACGTAGAATCGAGATAGCCCGCACGACATTTTCAAAAATGAAGTCATTCTTCTGTAATGATAACTTGCAACTTCAACTTCGAAAGCGCATGGTTAAATGCTACATTTGGTCAGTCCTCTTATACGGTGTCGAAGCATGGACATTAAAAATATCCACCATTAATCGTCTGGAGGCCTTTGAAATGTGGCTGCACAGACGTATTTCATGGACGGCTATGCTGACAAATGTGGCAGTCCTTGAGAGAGCAAATGCTGCTCGCGAGCTGCTTGATAACATCAAATGTAGAAAGATGGCCTATTTTGGACACTTAGTAAGGGGAGACCGATTTAATATTCTTCAACTTATTATGATGGGTAAAATCGAAGGACGCAGAGGAATTGGTAGAAAGCAGGCCTCTTGGTTGAAGAATATCAGGGAGTGGACAGGAATGAGGAAAGCTGAGCAACTCTTTAGAATAGCTCAAGACAGAGACAGTTTCGCCATGTTAATCGCCAACGTCAAGAGGACTTGATAGGACACGTTAAGAAGAAGAGGCCATATATTTGGCCATTTAATTTAATAAAGCGATAGCGGCTTTCGCTAACACATTTTATCTTTTACACATTTCGCATAGCGCAGAGGATACCGAAAACGATATTATCATATCGTTTTCGTTCACGGCCGCCAAAGCAGGTGGACTCTGAGATAGCGCGTTAACTACTGTTGTAGTGAAGTTTTGGGAGGACATTCGTTGGACTTTCCGAGTTTTAATTTGTATCAGGCCAAGTGTCTGATGAGGCTGGGATAGGCCGAAATGATCATAACACTTTATTGATACCGATTCGAATACGGGAATTTTAACGAATTTGTCCTCCTAGGCCATATATTTGGCCCTTTAATATATATATATATATATATATATATATATAATATATATATATATATAACAATATTAAACATTCTATCCTACATAAGTCTTATTTCCAACATACCATTTCTATTTTAAAATAGTGTATGTGATATATAAACGAGAAGCTAAATAATAGCTTCTTATATTCCGCTACTGGTTTACGGGAAGGGTAAGTCTAGAATAAGAAAGAGGCATTGGAAATTCCAGAGAATCCTAGAAATATGCATGACAAGATTCAGCTCTGAATTTCCACCAGATGTCTCCATTATTTCCATTATTTAGTGGAAGAAAACGCAGTAACTGCCATCTCGAATATCCCGAAGTTTTCGTAGTTATGTAGGGTTACGACAAATGCGGTGTACGCAAGTTATTTTATATTTGTGTCAATCGCTAGGGGCAAATTTGTTTATGAATTTGAATATGCATTTACCAAATACAGTTAAAACCTATTTTTTTTTACCATAACACAAGCGATCAACTACTTGTCTCACTTGGAATTTGATCGTGGGCCCACATTGTACATAAAACAGAGCTATAAAACTCTAAAGGAATTAACATCATTTCATATGGAAATTTCTCAGATTAACAAACGATACGAGTTTTAATTTTGTCTGGTATAATTATAATTAACTACATGTCCCTAAAATTTCAATCCTGTACTATTTTGGAGTTTACATAAATATATCAAAAACGCAATGAATATTTAGACCTCGAAAGACAACTTACATAAAATGTTAATGTAATAATCAAAGAAAGAATACCTACCAAACGAAGTCTGTTAGCAGAAGAAAAAATCTCATTGCTAAGGAAACTGCGGAAATGATTTAAAACAAATACTATGAAGTTTCTCCGCGCCTCGCCGCTCTCAGAAAGAATGAATTAGTAATAAAGCTGTTAGTGCAGCCTGTTTATTCTCTCCTCGAACAGTTCGGTTGAATAGTCTCTCAACAGAAAACTTATATGTAGTTCTCCATCGGTGGCCCACTGGATTAGTCAATCGTGATAATTAGTCACTTTTTCACTTTTGTCTCTATGCAAACGTTTGGATTTGGAAAGTTGTTCAGATTTAACAGCTCACTACTACGTTTTTTGTTCAAAGATGATGATATTAAATCATTTTTTGGTCAAAATATATTAACCCAGTGTACCCGTCCATAAGCCGAAATTTCTTCGGTATATTTTGTCTCGGTTATTGTTGAGGATTAGTTCTATTAGAATTTCCATTCGAGCAGTTCTGTAACTTGGAACAAGAAAATCTTAAGAAAATGAAGTTGCAGGTTTGTCATTTTTTGTAATTTTTCTAGTTGTGACTTTTCGTGATAGATGTCACAACATTTCTTGTCACATGGAATTTAATTTAGAAACTTTTATTCTTTATTACCTTGTTTTCTTTAATTTCGATAAGTTTATTACTGTGCATTGTAAGTTTTCGTTTTTTGATATGTTATTAAAATAATTTCGTACCTTCATGGCCAAAAAAATAGAACAAAAAAATTAGTAGAAAGGAAGACACTTAAGAAACTTAAACCTTTCACCCAGCGGACAACACACCATAATCGGCAGTCGGGAGAATTGACACTAAAACATCACAGTAACATGAGTCAGCGTCACAGTACGAAGGGAAGAGGGAGTTAACGCGTGACTGTTCGTTGAGAAAAAGACGCTTGTAAGTCTAGTGTAAATGTATATTATTTAGAACATCAATGTCAGAAGTGCTAAAATATATCAGTATATCTCCCCCCATCAATAAGTGAATATTCCTTACATTACTAAGTAAATACTTATCAACGACATTATTTCGAAAATATGTAGTAATAATTTTCGCAAAGCATCTAACAAAATAAGAAGAAAAATTCTCTGGTTGACTGTTGTTCAGTATTGTGGGATTTACGGAGATACCACTTTCTCTAAAAAAAACTAAGGACATAGAATTCGGTTACGGCAGTAAACACATCTAGTTTAATGAAAGGTATATGAAAGTCCCGATTTCTTGTGAGCAACATGAAATTTACTGCCTTGGATTTTTCTGCATGCTCTTACGGACAGCGGCGATGTTCGAGTGTTAGCTGATTGTTTAATGATCCAGTGGACTATACTGCAAATATCTTTAGAACATTGATTGTTATATTTTCCAAATTCAAGTCATATGTTTTATCTTTGCTTTTACAAATCATGTCTTTCAATTACGATTCAACCGCTGTGGTCGCTATTTTTTTTTTCTATGAAAGTTGCCGAAGAAGTGGTAATACCAACACTGAATTCTAAATGTGGCTTCTACTACAGTATACAATTCCTCGGAACTACTACAGATCTGCTAACTAACAAAAGCAAGCCGAGCTCCCTACCAACATAGATAGATCTTTTATTTAACCTTGGTATACTTAGGACTCTTGTATCAAGGAAGCACTTAATACTAAAGTAAGTTGTGCCGAAGCTAACTTAATGTGCTAAAGGTTCGCCTGTAGGACCACGATTGGAGTCACTAAGAGACTTATCTAGGGTAGAAACAGGATGAAATTCTAAACCTATCTCAAGACGTCCCGAAAATTTCAATACCGATTGGGACCATCCGACAGATCCCTGGGGTAGAATTCGAATTCTGTAAATAGCGCAGATACCTGCAGAGGAAGATCATTAATGACCGCAAAAAGTTATGATCGTTGATGCATTGTCTTTGATAATAACTGCCACAGTTGCAGATGAAACGTCATGAAGAAACAGTGTCAGACCACCATCTATATATCACGAAATCAACGTACTATTGTAGAGGTACGTCCCTCATGTTCTGCAGATTGATTTCTGCAGTTATGTTTGCTCAGTAATTAGTTTCAAACCCCCATTATTTATTTTAAATTATGTTCCTTGTATACATAGAAATTCATTAGTATATCCATATTGATTTAACAAATTTTTTAAGTCTACAATATAAATATTATACTAAAATATGTAAAAAATTTAAATTTCCCCAAACTACGTATATACAAAACTTATGTCGTAACCCTTTTGACACATAAACTTTACATCTATTTCAACTTTAGCAAACGTCGTACCATATTTGCTTTAAGGCTCTAATCCCCGAGATCTTGTAGGAAGTAATGGTGTTAGATATCGAGAAGTCGATAAATCTATTGAACGGTATTAGAAAGGCTTCAAAGCAGTTTTTATAGTTTAAGGAATTTTATTACTTTAATATAGAAAAATTTATTAAACTATGAATCAGTTTGCTGAAATAGATACTAACCGATATTTTAATCACTATTTTGAATAATTTTTGAAGCAGTTAATCATTAATTAATTACTATTCTTTCAGAAATAAGTCCGTCATTTTATTAAGAACTATTTTTTTTTAAATTATCTTTTTTTTAGGTGATATTCGAAATTGATCATTAGCATAGCTAATTGAATTTTGTTATCACATGTTCAAAACAGTTGATTGGTGTGTAATTAAACCAATGTCTTTAATGTCACAGCCTCTTTCGTGACCTCTTTTTTATTCCCGCACTTATTTCCACAATCATTCCTTGGATGGTATTTCGCAGAAGTTAATTTTTATTTTTCGTAATATGTCTAATACAGCAAGGTCTTGTTTTATGCGGTTTTCTGTGCGTTTATTTTTAATCCCATTCTCAGTGCAGACGCCCTTAGTGATCGAAATGCTTCGATCAGAGATTCTGTGGACCTAGCAATAATGTCTATGTCATCTGCATATTCGGAACACTTTTACATACAGATTTATTAAAGATGATGCCATTCGTATTAATATGGCACTCTCGAATTACTTTTTCTAGTGCAAGGTTAAATAAGAGGACACGACAGTCCATCTCCCTGTCTCAGTCCATTTTTACAATGAAAAGGTCTTGAAAAGTCGTTTTGGATTCTGACTACACTCTCTACGCCTGTGAGTGTAAATTCCGTTAGTTTTACAAGATGAAGCGGCTTTTGAAATCGCACCATAGCCTGTAGAAGTTTTTGTCTGTTGACTGAGTCGTATGCGGCTTTGAAATCCACGAATATGTGGTGGGTGTCGACTCTGAACTCAAGCGTTCTCTCAAGAATCTGCCTGACTGTAAAGATTTGATCCGTTGTTGATTTATTGGATCGGAAACCGCACTGGGTAGTTCATAACTATTTGTTCAGCATAGGAGATCAATCTTCTGTACAATACGTTGGACAATACTTTATATGCCACGTTAAGTAGGGTGATGCCTCTATAATTATCACACACACCATCATATCTCTCTTTTTGTGAAGAGGGTGCATTACACCTAATTTCCCAGTCCGCGGGCGTTTCCTTCCGTTGCCAGATTTTGGTTACTAATGTATGCATGTGTTTTAAAAAGGGGCGTCATCACCATTTTTAAAGAGTTCGGCAGAAAGATTGTCCAAACCGGGAGCTTTGTTATTTTTTCAGTTTTAAAATGGCTTCTCTAATTTCTTCTTCGGTGGAGGGCGGCTCTTGAGCGTTTTCATCCATTTCAGGCAAAGTAATTTCTATTTGGTCTTCTTAAAAAAAACTTTTCTCCATATTTCTATTCGTTTTTGTGACCATTTATATTTATTTATATCGTGTCGATAAATAAGAAAACGGGGGAGCCGGTTTATTTTACGAGTATTGTTGTTGAAAGTAAACTAATTATTTATGAACTTCGTCTGCAGGTGGATGTCTCGTTGATTGTCTCGTTCTAAAACGTGTTTAAAATAACTCAATTCTTCAATACTCTTCCAGTTTAAATCACAATGTTTTTTATCAATTTTGTAACATCAACTGCTTCTTCTTGTTTTACTTTTATACTCTGAGATAGCGCG